>NC_091582.1:15045226-15055226 GCF_042767895.1 Penaeus vannamei | reverse complement strand
TCGTCCTCCTCCTTCTCCTCGTCCTCCTCCTTCTCCTCTTCCTCCTCCCCCTCCCCCCCCCCCCCCCAGTTTTCTTTCATCCATCTTAATTGACTAAAGAAATAAAAGAGGGAGGGGGGGAGAGGGAGGAAGATGGATAGAAAAAAAGGAAAAAAATATATAGGCGGAGGGGGGAGGGGAGGGGAGGGTAAGAAAGATGGGGGGGTAGGGAGGAAGGAAGCGAGAAGAGAGAGAGAGAGAGAGAGAAGAAGAAGAAGGAAGAAGAAGAAGAAGAAGAAGAAGAAGAAGAAGAGAGAGAGAAGAAGAGAAGAAAGAAGAAGAAGAAAGAAGAAAGGAGAGATTAAGAGAAAGACGATAGGAAAAAAGAGAGAGAGAGAGAGAGAGAGAGAGAGAGAGAGAGAGAAAGAGAGAGAGAGAGAGAGAGAAGAAAGAGAGAGAGAGAGAAAGAGAGAGAAAGAGAGAGAAAGAGAAAGAGAAAGAGAAAGAGAAAGAAAAGAAGAAAGCTTGAGACAACGGGAGGGAGGAGGAGGTGGAGGAAGGTTGGAGGAAAGCTCGGAGTGTAGTGGTACTATGGCCCTTCGTTGGCCCCACGTGACCTCTCTCGGCCCAGAGCATCCCCGTGCACGGCTTCGGATGCTGAACAATGCAGCTAAGGACGTGCATCGTGACCGCAGACGAGCGGATGGCCTGTTCGCCCGGTCGGACGACACCACGAACCATCGCAGCAGCAGTGTGCTCGTACGAACCAGCAGTTACCTCGAGCGGTACCTGGGTATACGGACAAGCGGTGTGCCCCAAGGTTGCAGGAACCGGGTATGAGGAGACACCGCCTTGCCGCTGCCGGTGCTGGAGACCAACGAGGAGGCAGATCGAGAGTTTTTTCAGGTCATGTATCCCAGTGTGACGATAGAAGTTCCGTTTGCCGTGACGAATGCGAGCGCTAATCCGCGTTAGTGATTGTAAAGTGTGCTAAGTGACGTAAGATTCTAAAGTGCTAAGTGACGTAAGATTCTAAAGTGCTAAGTGACGTAGGAACGATTGAACAGCGGATCGCGAGTTAAGTGTCAGACACTTTTGTATAAATGTTTGTGATCTCGTGAGTGTATTTGTTCGTTCTGTCCGTTGTAATTCGTGTATATATTTCATTTCGTTATTCAGTTGTTTGTGAATCTATTCGTTTGTGTTCGTGTGTTTCGTGCGTGTATATCTTTTTATGTTTTCGTGTAGTTGTAATTATTTGTATCTGTCTTTTACAAATTTAAAGATACGACAGATAGTATGATTCAGAATTACAAATGAACACAAATATATAATAAACAGATAAAGAGAAGAAAAGTTGACTGGATAAATAAGATTAAGATCACTTCATTAATATAAGAGAAAAGTAACATCACCATATGTAACAGAAGCCTCAAGAAAATAAGCTCGGAACCATATCCACCACGATAAGTATGAAGAAGTTCTAAGGAGTCGTAGCAGACTTCCGTTTGTGTTTGTAAGTATGTCAGTTCGGTGTCACTACAGGAGAGAGAAGGGAGATGGGGGAGGGGGGGGAGGAGAAGGGGTAGAGAGAAGGGAGATGGGGGAGGGGGAGAAGGGTAGAAGGGGCAGAGACGAGACGGGAGGGGGAGGAGAAGGGGTAGAGAGAAGGGGGAGGGGGGAGGAGAAAGGGTAGAGGTGAAGGAGATGGGGAGGAGAGGAAGGGAGTAGAGAGAGACGGGGAGGGGGAGGAGAAGGGGTAGAGAGAAGGGGGAGATGGGGAGAGGGAGGAGAAGGGTAGAGAGCAGGAGAAAGGGAGGAGAAGGAGAAGGAGGTAGAGAGGAGGAGGAGGAGAAGGGTAGAGAGAGGGAGATGGGGGAGGGGGAGGAAGGGGAGTGAGAGAAGAGGGGAGGGTGGTGGGGTAGAAATATGTCCGATTTTGAAAATTGGCACCAGAGGCCTAATTGGCTGAGCTGAAAGGAAATAGAAAGAAGCGAGATGGGGTGAGTCCTTTTTTTTTCTCCCTCCCTCTCTCTCTCTCTCTCTCTCTCTCTCTCTCTCTCTCTCTCTCTCTCTCTCTCTCTCTCTCTCTCTCTCTCTCTCTCTCTGTACTGTCTGTCTGTCTGTCATGTCTGTCTGTCTGTCTACTCTCTCTCTCTCTCTCTGCTCTCTCATCTACTCTCTCTCTCTGTCATCTCTACTACTACTCTCTCTCATGTCTGTCTCTTCTCTCTCTCTCTCTCTCTGTCAACATGTCTCTCTCTCTCTCTCTCTACATGCTCTTGTCTCTGCCTACTCTGCTACTGCTCTCTCTCTCTCATCTCTCTCTCTCTCTCTCTCTCTCTCTCTCTCTCTCTCTCTCTCTCTCTCTGTGCTGTCTCATTCTCTCTGTCATTCTCTCTCATGCTGTCTCTCTCTCTGTCCTTCTCTCTCTTGTCTATATTATATAACATTATATATATATTATTATATATAAATATATATATGTATATATATATATTAGTATATATATATACAAATATATATTATATGATATATATATATATAAATATATATATATAAATATATATATGATATATATATATATATATGATATATATATGTATATATATATAGTATGTCTCTCTCTATACATGTCTATATATTATAAATATATATATATATATGATATATACTCTCTCTCTCCTCTCTTTCTTTCTCCCTCCCTCTCTCTCTCTCTCTCTCTCTCTCTCTCTCTCTCTCTCTCTCTCTCTCTCTCTCTCTCTCTCTCTCTCTCTCTCTCTCTCTCTCTTTCCATTTGTTCTCTTGTCCAATTTTTTTTCTTCTTTCATTTCAATTTCCTCTGTTTCTGTGTCTTTTATCCTTTCTTCGTCGCCTCTTTCTTCCCTCAGAATGTATCTCTCCTCTCTCTATTGTCCTTCCCCTCCTTCTCCTTCTCCTCTCTCCTTCCTTCCTTCCTTCCTTCCTTTCCTCTCTCAACCCTCTTCATTTTCCTCTTGTCCACTCTCTCCCTTTCCTTGGTACTTCCCTCCCTCTCCATTTTCACTCTTGTCCACTATCTCCACCTTTCCCGGTACTTCCCTCCCTCTTCATTTTCCTCTGCCTCCCTCCCCCCCTTGCTCCCTCCCTCCCTCTCTTCATTTTCCTCTTGTTCACCCTCTCCCTCAATCTTCCTCGCTCCCTCCTTCCCTCTCTCCTTATCCTCTACCTTCCCTCCCTCCCTCCCCATTCCTCTCTCTATCTCCTTCCCTCCCCACTCCCTCTCTCTCCCTCTCTTCCACTTCCCTCCTCCTTCCTCATAATTTTCCTCTTGATCACCCTCTTTGCTCTCCTCCCTCCCTCCCTCTCTCTCTCCCCATTCCCTCCCTCTCTCCCCCACATTCCCTCCCTCTCTCCTCCCTCCCCACTTCCCTCTCCATCCCACCTATCCCTTCCTCACTCCCTCCCTTCCTCGTAATTTTTCCTCTTTGTTCACCCTCTCGCTCTCTCCTCCCTCCCTCCTCTCTCTCTCTCCCCATTCCTCTCCCTCTCTCCTCCATCCCTCCATCCCACCCTCCTCCTCCCCCTCCCTTCCCTCACCTTCCCTTCCTTCCTCGTAATTTTCCTCTTGTTTCACCCCTCTCTCCTCTCTCCTCTCCCTTCCTCCCCTTCCCTTCTCTCCCTCCCCTTCCCTCCCTCCATCCCCCTCCCTCCCCTTCCCTTCTCTCCCTCCCCTTCCCTCCCTCCATCCAAGTAGGCCTCCGGAAAATGCCCGGATGTTCGGATAAAGGGTTAATGGTGCTTAGGCCTATCTGGACGTGGGACAGGATTTATGTGAAGTTGTTTAGGTAATCGCTTTTATTTTCCTATAATTTTTTCCTTGTTTTTTTTTCTTTCCCGTTTTTTTTTTTTTTTTTTTTTTTTTTGATTTTTTTTTGCTTTTCCATCTTCTTTTAAACGTTTTCTTTCTGTATTTCTTCTATTTTTTCCCTTTTCCTACTTTTTTCGTTGTTTTTGTTCCCTTCTTCCTTTATTCCCTCTGTATTTCTTTTTTATATTTTTTTTACTCTAATATTCTTCTTTCTTTGATTCCTATTCCTATTTTTATTCTTCTTTTTCGTTTCATCTCATTTTTATTATTCATTTATTTATTTTTTGTAATTATCATCACCAATATTATTATTTCTTATATCGTCTGTTTTTTATTTTTATTATCTACTCTGTTATCACCATTATCACTGTTTCTCTTATTGTCTGATTTTATCTATATTTACTTATTTTTTGTATTTATTATCGCCATTATTACTATTTCTTTTATCATCTTATTTCCATTTGTTTATCTTTATTGTATTTATTATCACCATTAGTAATATCTTTTATCATCAGATCTTTATTTTTTATTTTTATTTTTTTTAATTTTTTTATTATTTTTTTTTGTATCTATTATCACCATTATCATATCACATTTTTTTTTTGTATTTATTATCACCATTGGTAATATCTTTTATCATCAGATTTTTATATTTATTTCTTGTTTTTTTTTGTTTGTTTTTTTGTATCTATTATCACCATTATCATATCACATTTTTTTGTATTTATTATCACCATTGGTAATATCTTTTATCATCAAAATTTTATTTTTTATTTTATTTTATTTTCATTATTTTTTTTTTCATTTATTATCACCATTATCATATTACACGTTTCTCGGTTCGTTTTTCTTTTCTGACAGTAATTACAAGCAAAGGAAATGAGACAATTGCGTGCCTTCTCAGCGCCGAATTCTTGTCCTTTTGTTTTTGCTATTTTTTCTCTCGGTTTTGTGATAGTTTATGCGCATTTGTAACAATTATTGCGTTTGGGTTTGTTTTTGGGATATTTTGGGTCACGATTTCTGGTTTGGAGGGGGGGAGGGAGGGGGCGGTGAGGGGAAGGAGGTAGGGGGAAGGAGGGAGGGGGAAGGGGGGAAGGGGATGTCCGTTTCTTTCACCTTTGCCTCTTCTTCCTCTTCCCCTTTCTTCTCTTCTTCCTCCTCCTCCACAACCACCACCCATCTCCCCTTCTCTCTCTTCTTCTTCCTTCCATCTCACCCCTCCTTCCACCACACCTACTCCTCTCTCTCTCATCCTATTCCTTCTTTTCTTTCTCCTCCTCCTCCAACACCTTCTCTTCCCTCCTCCTCCTCCCCTCTTTCCACCACCTCACCACCACTTCCTGCCTCTCTCTCCTCCTCCTCCTGCACCACTTCCTCCTGCCTCCCTCCTCTTCCACCACCTTCTCCTCCTCCTCCTCCCTCCTCCTCCTCCTCCTCCTCCTCCTCCTCCTCCTCCATCACCCTCTCTCCTCCTCCTCCTCCCTCCTCCTCCTCTCCTCCTCCTCCTCCCTCCTCCCTCCCTCCCTCCTCTTAATCCTCCTCCTCCACACTCCATCTTTGCCACCACCACCACCTCCTCCTCCCCCTCCTCTTCCACCTCCTCTTCCTCTTCCTCCTCTTCTTAATCCTCCCTCCTCCTCCCTACTCCTCTACTCCACCTCCACCACCACTCCTCCTCATCTTTTTAATCCTCCTCTCCTCCTCCTCTCCTCCTCCTCTTCTACCACAACCACCACCTCTTCCTCCTCTTCCTCCTTCTTAATCCTCCTCCTCCTCCTCCTTCCTCCCCTCCTCCTCTCCTCCCTCTTCCACCACCACCACCTCCTCCTCCTCTTCTTAATCCTCCTCCTCCTCCTCCTCCTCCTCTTCCTCCTCCTTCACTGTCGCAATTACATTTCTGATTTTCCTTTTTGTCATAATTGCTGCAGATCTAAAATGAGCAGCAGGCAAGCGGGTAAGCAAGCGCAACAATTTTTAAAAGCAATAATTTTTATGTCACGCAAATACGCTCGCAGATTGTACTGTGACGGGGGTGAGGAAGAGGGGAGTGAGAGGGTGAAGGAAGGAGAGAAGAGGTGAGAGGGAGGAGTGAAAGGGGAGTTAGAGGAGTTGAAGGAGGTAGAGAGTGAGGGCAAGGGTTAGAGGGAGGGTGAGCAGGGTGAAGGGTGAGGAGCGGGTGAAGGGTGAGGAGTGAGGAGAGGCTTCACATGGGGAGTAGAAAGGGAGGGAGGGGGGGAAGCAGAGGGGAGACAGAATGTTACCAAAAAAGGTTGATGGAGAGGGAATTAGAGGGAGATGGAGAGAGGGAAGGGAAGGTGGCGAGAGGGAGAGAGAGAGGTAAAAAGAAAGACAGACATAAAAAAAAGAAAAACACACAAAAGAGAGAGAAAAAAAAGGAAAGAAAGAACGTTGCCTTCCTTAAATTATCTACGTATGACGTCACTCCAACACAAACATGAAAATAAATACCTCCTTTTTTTTTAATAATTACTTAACTACACCCAAACTAATATTTCACTTCTTTTTTTCCTCTCAATAAAAGATAATGACTAAATCTCCCTAAAGATACGAAGGCTTTTGCAAATGAACTCCGGTTTGTTGCAAAAAGAGAGGGACGTTTGCAATAATTTGTGTTTTTGTGCAATATTTAGAGCTGTTTAAAAGGGGAGACGATATATTTGGAAGTTTTATTGATATGGTTAGTTCCTTCCTTTTTTCTTTCTTTCTCTGGTTTGTTTTCTCTGTCTCTTTTTCTCTTCCTCTTTCTTTCTTTCTCTCTCTCTCTCTCACTCAATTTCTCATTTTTTTCTCTCTAATGGTCTCTATCCCTCTCTCTCTCTCTTTCTCGACCTTTCATTCTCTCTCTCTCTCTCTCTCTCTCTCTCTCATCTCTCTCTCTCTCTCTCTCTCTCTCTCTCTCTCTCTCTCTCTCTCTCTTTCTCCTCTCTCTCTCTCTCCCTCTCTCTCTCTCTCTCTCTCTCTCCCTCTCTCTCTCTCTCTCTCTCTCTCTCTCTCTCATCTCCCTCTCCCTCTCTTCGTCTCTCTCTCCCTCTCTATCCCTCTCTCTCTCTCTTTTTCTCGACCTTTCATTCTCTTTCTCCCTCTCCCTCTCTTTCTCCCTCTCCCTCTCCCTCTCCCTCTTTCTCCCTCTCCCTCTCTTTCTCCCTCTCCCTTCCTCCTTCTCTCCTTCCCTTCCTCTCTCCCTCTCCCCCTTTTCTCCCTCCCACTCCACCCTCCCCCCCCTTCTCCCTCTGGTCTCTCATTGCGGACTCACTGCGTATGAGGTCCCGCTTATGAGGAGGGGAGAGGGGGTGGGGGGCGTTGGTCACAGCACCCGGGGGAGGAGTTTGACACCGTGGAGAGAAAATGCGGTGGGCGGGGTGGGGGTAGGGGGTGGGGCTTGGAGGTGGGGCTTGCTCGGTTTTAATTTTCTGTTTGTCTGTCTGTCTATCTGTCTGGCTGCGTCGCTGTTTGTCTGTTTTTCTGGTTGGTTGGATATCTGTGTCTGTCTGTGTGTCTGTCTGTCTGTTTCTTTCTTTCTCTCTCTCTCTCTCTCTCTCTCTCTCTCTCTCTCTCTCTCTCTCTCTCTCTCTCTCTCTCTCTCTCTCTCTCTCTCTCTCTCTCTCTCTCTCTCTCTCTCCTCTCTCTCTCTCTGTCTCTCTCTCTGTCTCTCTCTCTCTCTTCTCTCTCTCTCTCTCGCTCTCTCTCTCTCTCTCTCTCTCTCTCTCTCTCTCTCTCTCTCTCTCTCTCTCTCTCTCTCTCTCTCTCTCTCTCTCTCTCTCTCTCTTCTCTCTCTCTCTCTCTCTCCCCCATCTCTCTCTCTCTCTCTCTCTCTCTCTCTCTCTCTCTCTCTCTCTCTCTCTCTCTCTCTCTCTCTCTCTCGTAATAAAACCACAGAATAAAGAAGAAAAGACAAGAATCAATAATTAGAAAAAAAAGGAAAAAAAAAGGAGAGAGAAAAACAAACAAACAAACAAACAAAAAAAACAAGGGGTAAGGGTGAGAAGGGGGGGGCGATTGAAGGTGGAGGGGTTTGGTGGGGCGGGAGGGGTGAGGGTGGAGGGGTGGGGTGGGGGAGGGGGGTTGTCATGCAGATGAAGCCCCTGTGTTAAGGAAGCATCTAGAAGCAAAATAATCTAGTGTGTGTCTACTAAATTTTACGCCGTGTTGTCTACTTTCTTTCTTTAATTTTTTTTTCTTTCTTTAATTTTTGTTTTTTTTCTTTATTTTTTGTTTTTGTTTTTTCTTTTAATTTTAGTTTTTTTTCTTTCTTTAATTTTTGTTCACATTTTACCTTGTTTATTTTTTAAATTCTTGTTTATTTTTATATACTTATTCATCTATTTATTCATTTATTAGGTGTTACTTTTTCGCAAGCACTTTTTGGCAAATGGGGGGGGTGAGTTTAAAACACTGTGGACCTTATACCGAAGCACAATAAGGTCGGGATTTCAAAGAAATATATATTTCAACCTTACGGTAAAAAAAAAAGAAAAAAAAAAATCTTTCGGTGCCCCGGCATAAGGACATATGTAGCACGTCCCGAGTTGAGTCGCATAGCACCCTCTTGCTCCCACCTACGGCATTCCCCGAAGCACTCGTTGGCGGTGCAAGTGAACGCGTGCCCAAGGGGAGGGGGGGGAGGGTATGGGGGGCAAGCGATAAGGAGAATAAAAAACAATGAAGAGACAGAGAGGGAATATACACATACACACTCACATACGTTTTCTTTCTTTCTTCCTTTCTCTCTCTCTCTCTCTCCCTTTTTCTCCTTCCCTCTCTCCTTTCTCCCTTCCTTCTTCCCTCACTCCCTCTCTCCTTTGCTCTCTCCCTCCTTCCTTCACTTTCTCCCTTCCTCTCTCCCTCCTCCCTCCCTCCCTCTCCCTCTCCCTTCCTCCTTCCTCCTCTCCCTTCCTCTCCTGTCTCTCCCTCTCTCTCCCTCCCTCTTTCTCCTTCCCTCTCTCTCTCTCCTTCCTCCTTCCCTCCCTTCCTCCCTTCCTCCTTCCTTCCTCCCTCCCTCTCTCTCCCTCCTTCCTTCCTCCCTTTCTCCCTCCCTCCCTCTCCCTCTCTCTCTCTCTCCTCTCTCTGTCTTCCTCCTTCCCTCCCTCTCCCTCTCTCCTTCTCTCCTCTCTCCCTTCCTCTCCCTTCCTCTCCCTTCCTCCCTCCCTCCCTCTCCCTCACGCCATGCCTCTATCACCTCGCGCTTTAATCCTGATATCAGACTAATATCCTGAGAGACAGATATTGCCAAAGATTGCAGAAAGGAGATTCGGGGGATATATTTCTCTCTCTCTCTCTCTCTCTCTCTCTCTCTCTCTCTCTCTCTCTCTCTCTCTCTCTCTCTCTCTCATTCTATCTGTCTACCTATCTCTCTCTCTCTCTCATTCTCTCTCTCTCCTCATTCTCTCTCTCTCTCTCTCTCTCTCTCTCTCTCTCTCTCTCTCTCTCTCTCTCTCTCTCTCTCTCTCTCTCTCTCTCTTTCATTCTCTCTCTCTTTCATTCTCTCTCTCTCTCTCTCTCTCTTTCATTCTCTCTCTCTTTCATTCTCTCTCTCTCTCTCTCTCTCTCTCTCTCTCTCTCTCTCCCTCTCTCTCCCTCTCTCTCTTTTATTCTCTCTCTCTCTCCTTGGAGGGGGGGGGGTCTGCACGATTGATTGTGTGATTCGACTGGCATTTTATGGTTTTATAGGGTGAGAGAGAGAGAGAGAGAGAGAGAGAGAGAGAGAAGAGAGAAGAAGAGAAGAGAGAGAAGAAAAGTGAAAAGAGAGAGAAAGAAAAAAAAAGATAGAGAAGATAAAAAAAAAAGGGAAAATAAAAGAACACTTGATAAAAGCTATAGGAAGATCTAAAAGAAGGGGGAGGGGGGAGGGGAGGGTATAGGAGGATGGCAAGGGGGTATAGGAAAGGATGGGGAGGTGGGGGGGAGGGGGGTACGGAGGCAATATCCTGACCAGATGAATTTCTTTCGGACAGTGATAAAGCTGTGGCGTAATTGTGGCCCTCTGGCTTGTGGCTCTGTGTTGGCACCCTGTGGCTCTCTCTCTGTTTCTCTCTGTTTCTTTCTCTCTCTCTCTCTCTCTCTCTGTTTCTCTTTCTCCGTTTCTCTTTCTCTGTTTCTCTCTCTGTTTCTCTCTCTGTGTTTCTCTCTCTCTGTCTCTCTCTGTGTTTC
>NC_091582.1:15027726-15037726 GCF_042767895.1 Penaeus vannamei | reverse complement strand
AAAGTTTTCTTATCACCTTATACTTATGACACACACAAAAAATAATAGATAAATAAATAAATAGATAATAAGAACTGAATAATAAGCTATCTTACCATCTTTAAACTAATGATACAGGGTCATTCTGATTCCCGTTTTCTGTTTCCGTTTTTTTTCTTTCCTCGCCGATTCGAAGGGGAGACTCTATTATTCCGCAACCAATATCCCACTTCATGCCATTGCCAAACGCTATAATCCAAGCTCTTTGACAGCACAGGGAATGGGGTGAAGAGAGGGGCGCGAGGAGGACAGGGGATGGGGGGGGAGAAAGGAAGGGGGGGAAGGGGAGGAGGGAGAGGGGGAGAAATGGGTAGATGGAGGGTGAAAGGGAGATTAGGGTGGGAGGGAGAGGGAAAAGGGAGGGAAGAGACAGGATAGAAGGAGAAGAGGAAGGAGGAGGAGGAAGAAGAGGAAGACAAGGGAGAAGAAGAAGAAGAGGAAGACAAGGACGGGGAGGAGGAGAAACAGTAAGAAAAAGAAGAAAAAGAAGAAGAAGAAGACGAGACGAAAGAAGAGGATTAGGAGGACGACAAGGCGCAAAGGAGGAGGAGTAAGAGGAGGAGGAGGAGGAGAAGAGGGGAGAATAACATTCCAAGTAGATTATTCGCTCTTTGTGTGCCTTGTTGAGTGGGATTATGATGGTTCGCCTAATTAGACTTTTAGGAGTTTTGGTTCAAGTGTTGATGCTGCGGCGGTGAGGGTTGTTGAGTGTGTGTGAGAAGGAGAGAGAAGGAGAGAGAGGGAGAGGGGGAGGGAAGGAAGTAGAGAGAAGGAGAGAGAAGGACAGAGAAGGAGAGGAGAGGGGGAGGGAAGGAAAGGGTGGGGATAAAGAAAGATAGATTGGAAGGAGAGAGAGAGAAGGAGGGAGAGGAGAGGGAGAGAGGGAGAGGGAGAGGGGAGAGAGAAGGAGAGAGGGAGAGAGAGAAAGAAAGAAGAGACATGGAAAGGGAAGAGCAGAAAGAAAGGAAGGCAAAGAAAGATAGAAGAAGAGAGAGAGAGAGAGAGAGAGAGAGAGAGAGAGAGAGAGAGAGAGAGAGAGAGAGAGAGAGAGAGAGAGAGACTAAAAGAGAGAAAATGATAGAGATAGAGATCTGTACGTTTTATCTACCAATCTTTTTATCATTATCATTATTTTCATTTTTGTGCTTGCATTAAAAAAATCTACATATTTTCTGCATTTACGTATATGTTAGTGAGTACCTATTCATCTTACACAAATGATCGTAGTGAACTTACACGTGTGACTGCCTGTGTGTACGCGCGTAGACACACACGCGTACACACACGCACACACGTACACGCACCTGCCGACAACACTTAACACAGTCGATTGCTTCCTAACCAGCTGGGGAGCCATAAAAAAGGAATATCGCATGAGAAATACAAAGTCCTCCCCCCCCTCCCCTCCTCCCTCCTCCCCCCCATCTCTCCCCCCCTCCTCTTTACCTTATTCCCTCCCCTCCCCTTCCCTTCCCCTCTCTTTCCTTCCTCCCCTCCTCCTCTTTACCTTATTCCCTCCCCCTCCCCCTTCCTTCCCCTCCCTCCTTCTCCTTCACTCCCTCCCTCCATCTCTACTTGCACCTTATTACCTCCCCCTCCCTCCCTTCCCTTCCCTTCCCTCCTTTCCTTCCTCCCCTCCCTCCCTCCTCTCTACCTTCACCTTCTTAATCCCCCTTCCCTTCCCTCCCCTCCCTTCTTCCCTCCCTCCCTCCCTCTACTTTACCTTTCTTCCCCTCCCCTCCCCTCCCCTTCCCTCCTCCCGGTCTTCTGTCCTTCACATTTCTCTCCTCCTTCATTCCTCTCCCCTTCTTCCTCTTACTCCCCGTCCTTCTCTCCTTTTTTTTTTTTTTTATTTTAATCCTCTTCCTCATCTCTTCTCTGTCCGATCTTCTTTTACTCTTCCTCCTCTCTTCTTTCTTCTCATTCTCTTATCCTCCAGTTTTACTCTCTCCCTCCACTCTCCGTCTACTCTCCCCTTCCCCCCTCCCGCGTCATCTTCTTCCCCCTACGCCCCCCATCCCCCTTCCTTTTCCTCTGCACTCTCCTCCCTCCCCATTTACTCTTCTCCTCCTCTCCTCTCCACCCTCCTCCTTCCGCATTTACTTTCCCCTCCTTCCTCTCTCCCCTTCCCTCTCCCTCCCCTCCTCCCCCATTCAGTCACCCCTCTTCTCCTCCTTCACTCCTCCCCCTACTCATTACCTCCTCTCCCTCCGGCCCCACTCATTACCCTCCCTCCCCTCCCTCCCCATCCCCCTCCCCCTCCCCCCCTCCTCCACTCTCCTCCGCCTCCCCTCACCTCCACTCACCTCCTCCTTCCCCTCTCACTCACACTTCCCCTTCCCCTCACCCTCCCTCCCCCTCCCCCTCCCCCCACTTCCCGCTTCTTTTTCCAAACCACGTGTTCCAATCGACCATAAATTCCTTTAACTTGATTACCTGAATTTGGATCCACCTGCTTCCTTTAGGATGTGGTTTGCCGGTGATAAAGAAAAAAAAAAAAAGAAAAAAAAAAAAAAAAAAAAAAAGAGGAAAATGTTAATGTCACTTGTAAGAACAATAAACAGTTGTGGTGGGGTAAAGAAGCAGGAAGGAGAGGACAGAGAGGGAGGGTGGGAGTGGAAGGAGGAGGAAGGGAGGAAGGAAGAGGAGAGAAGAGGAAGAGGAGGGAGAGTGGAAGGGAAGAGGGGGAGAAGGAGAGGACAGAGGGGGGAGAGGGGGAAGGGGAGGAGGGGAGAGGGCAGGAGAAAGGGAAAGAGGGGGGAGGGGGAGAAAGAGAGAAAGATTTAACTCAAACACATGCACACACACACATACACGTACGACACACACACACACACAAATAACCACACACACCCGAACATACACAGAACACCCTCTCCCCCCCTCCTTAACAAACATACCCCCCCTCCCCCCCTTCCTAATTGAGATCCCCTGTCAACTGCTCGACCACATCAGTGACAGGGGAAGGGGGGGGGGGGGTGAGGGAAAGAGGACATGGGGGAGAGGGAGAGGGGAGAGCATGGGGAGAGGGGGAGAGGGACATGGAGGAGGGAGAGGAGAGAGAATGTGGGAGGAGAGAGGGAGAGAGAGAGAGAGCGTGGGGGAGAGACGGATGTGAGGTGAGGGGGTGAGGAGAGGGGGAAGAGAAAGAGAGGAAGCAGAAGGAGGGAGAGAATTACATGGAGGAGAGGAGAGGAGATATGGAGAAGAGGGAAGAGGAGGAAATGAAGAAGAGATGACACAGGGGGGAGGAAGAGAGAACATAGAGGAGGAGTGGAGGAAGAGAGGCATAAAAGAAGAGGGAGAGGAAGGGAGCGTGAAGAAGGAAAGGAGAAAGGGCGAAAGGAGGACATGAAGGGAGAGTGAAGAAGGAAAGGAGAAAGGGCGAAAGGAGGACATGAGAGGAGAAAAGGGAAGAGGGAAGAGGAGAGGAAGGAAGAAAAGGGAGGGGAGAGGAGAGAGAGGGAGATGGAAGGAGAGAGGGAGAGGAGGAAGAAAGGGAGAGGAGAGAAGAAGAAGGGAAGGAGGAGGACATGAAAGGAGGAGAAGGAAGAAGGAAGAAGAGGATTGTGAAGAGGTGGGGATGGGAGGAAAGGGGATACAGCGTTGAGTGGACGTTGATGTCGGTCTGTCCTCTGTGTGAACGGTAGAGTTGGAATCATTAGGGGAAGGGGAGGAGAGGAAAGGGGGTGGGGGAGGGAGGAGGGGAGGAGGAGGGAGGGGGCGTTGGACAGCACGAGGATGAAAGGAAGAGAGAAGACAAATAGTGAGGGAGGAGGGAGGAGGGAGGGAGGAGAAAGGGAGGGCAGGGGATAGGAGGGAGAAAGGGGGGGGATAGAGAGGAGGAGAGAGTGGACGTTGATGTCGGTCTGTCTGTTCATTTGTTTGAACAGTAGATTGGAATCATTAGGGAAGGAGGGGAAAGGGGTGGGGAGGGGGGAGGAGGGGAGGAGGAGGGAGGGGCAAGCAGACAGCGAGGATGAAGAGAGAGGAGAAAGGTAAATGAAGGAGAGAGGAGGAGAGAGGAGGGAGGGAGGAGGAGGAGGAGGAAGAGAGAGGAGGAGGAAGAGAGAGGAGGAGGAAGAGAGAGGAGGAGGAAGAGAGAGGAGGAGGAAGAGAGAGGAGGAGGAAGAGAGAGGAGGAGGAAGAGAGAGGAGGAGGAAGAGAGAGGAGGAGGAAGAGAGAGGAGGAGGAAGAGAGAGGAGGGAGGGGAGGAAGAGAGGGAGGGGAGGAGAGGGGAAGAGAGAGGGAGGAGGAAGAGAGAGGGGAGGAAGAGGGAGGGGAAGAGAGAGGGAAGGAGGAAGAGAGAGAGGAGGGAGGAGAGAGAGAGAGAGGAGGAGGAAGAGAGGAGGGAGGAAGAGAGAGGGAGGAGGAAGAGAGAGAGAGAAAGGAAGAGAGAAGAGGAGGAGGAAGAGAGAAGAGGAGGAAGAGGAGGAGGAGAGAGAGGAAGAGGAGAGAGGGAGGGGGCAGAGAGGGAGGAGGGAAGAGAGAGAGGGAGGAGGAAGAGAAGGAGGAGGAAGAGAGGAGGAGAGAGGAGGAAGAAGGAGGAGGAAGAGAGGAGGAGGAAGAGAGGAGGAGGAAGAGAAGGAGGAGGGAAGAGAGGAGGAAGAAGAGAGGTCCGTCTGTCTGAGGAAGAGAGAGAGGAGGATTGGAAGAGAGGAGGGGAGGAAGAGAGGAGGGAGGAAGAGGGAGGTGGAAGAGAGGGAGGAGGAAGGAGGAGAGGAGGAGGAAGAGAGAGGAGGAAGAAGAGAGAGGAGGAGGAAGAGAGAGGATGAAGGAAGAGAGGAGGAGGTAGAATGAGGAGGAAGAGAGAGAGAGGGAGGGAAGAGAGAGAGGGAGGAAGAGGAGAGGAGGAGGAGGAAGAGAGAGGAGGAGGGAAGAGGTGGTAGAAGAGGAGGAGGTGGAGGAAGAGAGAGGGAGGAGGAAAGAGAAGGAGGGAGGAGGAGGATTTCAAGAGAGAGGAGGGAAGAGGTTGAGGAGGAGAAGAGAGAGAGGAGAAGAGAAGGAAAGGAAAGAGGAAAAGGAAAGAAACGCAAGATAAAACAAAAGAAGCAGAACATAAAAGATTAAATAAAAAGAAAGAGGAGATGGAGAGAAAGAGAACTGGAAGGAATAAGGGAGAAAAGAAGAACGAAAAAGGAAGAATAGAAAGAGAAGGAAGAAGATGGAATAGCAAAAGAGAATGAAAACGAAAAAGAGGAAAACGGATGATAAAAAAAGATAAACGAGAAGGATGCCAAAAGGTGATAAAAAAAGACTCAGAGGAAATTGAATGAAAGGAGAAGAGCAAAGGGAATAAAAAATGGAAAGGGTAAACCAAAAAGAAAATACGAAAACAAGAAAAGGAAATAACAAGAAAGAAAAGGAAAACAGAAGAAAATCAAAAGCAGAAAGAATGAAATATTAAAACAAGACAAAAAAAAAAAAAAAGACTAAATAAAAAAATGTAAAAAGAAATAATAATAAAAAGAGGAGGTGAAGGAAGGAGAAAAGGGAGAGGAAGAAGAGGAGGAGGAGGAGGAGGAGGAAGAAGAAAAGGAAGAAATGCCGAAATGTGTGGAAATGAGAAAATATTTGTCTCGGAGGAATATCTCGAGTAGGATTTGCCTCCTGTTGTCCTTCCTGCCTCGCGCTGTCTGTCTCTGTGTCTGTCTGTCTGTGTCTGTCTGTCTGTCTGTGTCTCCCATTTGTCTCTGTGTCTGTCTGTGTCTCCCATTTGTCTCTGTGTCTGTCTGTGTCTCCCATTTGTCTCTGTGTCTGTCTGTGTCTCCCATTTGTCTCTGTGTCTGTCTGTGTCTCCCATTTGTCTCTGTGTCTGTCTGTGTCTCTGTGTCTCCCATTTGTCTCTGTGTCTGTCTTTGTCTCTGTGTCTCTCTCTGCCTGTCTTTATGAACGTCTTTTCCTCTTCCTCTTTCTCTTTCTCTTTCTCTCTCCGCCTTCTTCATATTTTTGACATTTTCTTTTCTCCTCCTTTCATTCTCACTGGCATTTTGTCTATTCCTCTTTTCCTTCCTCCTTCCTCCTTCCTTTGTGTGTTACCATACATACATACACACATGTCTCCGTGTGTATACATAAGACTCCGTACACACATGCCTGCAATTATACATAGGAATCATCTTACATACATATCAGTCTGAATGTATAGAGAGCTCCCTACATACACGTAAGCCTGAGTGCACATAGCTCTCCATACATACATATGTACGTGAATGTGCATGCAACTCCGTACACATATAACAATATGAGTGTATACAGATCCCCTTTACATACATACATACATAAGCATACACAGAATCCCCCTACATACATATATCCTCAAGTTTATAAATCTCTCTCTATATGCGTGAATATAGATCTCGGCAAGAGCTCGTGTCTGTATACAATCGTGTACGTACATCACGACCCATGTACACAGACAAGTCGGGACTGATGACAGTGCCCGCGGAACAGACACTCCCCAGGTCGCTTAAGGGTCGATACATTAGTGAAGATTGAATACAAACAAGATGGGAAGTCAACACTGCAGGCTAAGCGATGGTGACGTATTGACCAGGACGGCTGTGATGCTGGAGAGGGAGAGGGAGGAGGGAGGAGTGGGGAGAGGGGAGAGGGAGGAGGGAAAGGAGAGGGAGAGGAGAGGGAGGAGAAGGAGGCAACAGGAGAGGCGAGAATGAGGAGGTGGGAAGGTGATGGGAGGAAGAGAAAGGAGAGGTGGAGTGAGAGGGAGAGGATAGAGAGAAACAGAGAGAGACAGACAGAGAGAGAGACAGAGACAGAGCGAAAGAGAGAGAGAGAGTAAGAAAGAAAGAGCATGTCAGTCACATTCAAAAGACGAACCCCGAAACGACAGCAAAAAGACCGAAAACGGGAGAAGAGAAAATGATGAAGCAACAATAACGAAAATAGACAAGCAGGAAAGAACGAAAAGTGAACAACGCAACAGACAGATAAATTCTGCGACGAGGGGAATAAAGAGAGGGGAAGGGGCTTGAAATCACCAGAATATTTAGAGACAAAGGAGGCAGCACACGAGGGGACGCCAGACATATGAATCAGTTTTATTATTAACATTTCGTCTGATTTGTCACATTTTTTATTATTAACTACTGGAGGGCCTTTGGGATGCCGCTGGTTCCCGGATGTGACATGACGGCGGGTGTCATGGATTCATGTCATGGATTCATGTCATGGCGGATTTTGAGTTTCATAATTCTCCTTGGCTCCCTGGTCTGTGTCTGGCTTTCCACTCTCTTCTCTTCTCTCCCCCAATTCCTCTTACTTCTCCACTTTCTTTAGAATTATTCTCTCTTCTGCTCTCCTAGCCTTCCACCCCCTTCTCTCCTCCAATTCCTCTTACTTCTCCTCTTTCTTTAGAATTATTTTCTCTTCCTTTGCTCTTCTACTTCCCCAACATCTTTCTCCTTCTCTCTTCTCTCTTTCTCTTATTCTCTCATTCGTCCCTTTTTCCCCTTCCTCATGCTCCCCCAGTCCCCTCATTCTCCCTCCCTATACTTCCCTGACTTTCTCCAACTTCATTCTAATTTCTCATACTTCCCCATTTCCCCCCCTTCCTCCCTCTATCATTCTTCCTCTTCCTCTTTACTCCCTTGCATGTCTTCCTTATCACCTCCCCCTACACTCTTCCTTCATGTCATACACATCTTCCCTCCCTCTCTCTCTCTCTAACACTCTCTATCCCCCTCTCTTTCTCTCTCTCTATCCCCCTTTCTTTCTCTCTCTCTCTATCCCCCCCTTTCTCTCTCTCTCATCTACATTTTCCCCTTTCTCTCTCATCTCCCTCTCACCTCTTCTCTTTTCTATTATACATTTCCCCTTTCCCCCATCCCACATCCCTCTCTCTTTCCCTCTCCTCTCCCCTTCTCCCCCACCCTACAACTCCCTCCCCATCAGATCCTTTACCTCCCCCACCCCACACTCTCTCTCTACTCTCCACCCCCTTCCTCCCCCATAACTCCCCCACCCCCCACCTCACTTCACCCCCCTACTCCTCACCCCATAACTCACCCGTCCCTCTTCCCTCCTTACTCACCTCCTCCCCACCCCCCTAACCCTCCCCCACAAATCCACCCCCTCCCTCTTCCTCCCTCTTCCCCCCACTTCTCCCACCTCCCCTAACCCTCCCCCCACAAATCACCCCCCTCCCTCTTCCCCCTCACTTCTCCCCCCCCCTTTGAAATATATATATAGAGAGAACGGAAATTTATTTAGGATTTATTAGTCGGATGCTCGCCGCCATCATGTCGCGATGGAAAACCATAATATATTAGTGTATTTTCGGGGTTTTGTGATTTATAATTGTTGTATTTTTCACTCGTGTACTGCGATGGCTCCGGCTGTTGTATTTTTGGGGGGTTGGTACTTTTGTATTTTATTTTATTTTATTTATTTATTTATTTATTTATTTGTTTATTTGTTTATTTCTAAATTTGTATATTTGTTTGTTAGATAGATAGCTAGATAGATGGATGGATAGGATGGATAGATAAGTGAATAGACAAATAGATAAGTAGATAGTTAGATAGATGGATAGTTGGATAAATACAGATGCATAGATAAATAGATAGATAGATAGATAGATAGATAGATAACAGATAGACACATAGATATATAGACATAGAGATAGACAAAGAGTTTCATAATTAGATAAATAGATAGAGAGGATAGAGAGATAGACAAAGGGATACATAATCAGATAAATAGATAGAGAGATAGACAAACACACAGACATATAGATAAACAGAGTGACAGACAAATAGATATTTAGACAAAGACAAAGAGAGATGACAAAACAGACCCAAGCAGAACATGTACACGGATTCAAACTCTACTTCCTGCAATGTTGAATATCATGACATTGCAACATAATAATAACAAAATCCCCGACGATAACATTTGCAAAAGCGAAAGAGAAAAAAAAAATCCCTCTCTCTCCTTATAGCGATAATAATAATAATGATAATAATAATGATAATAATAATAATAATAATAATAATAATAATAATAATAATAATAATAATAATAATAATAATAATAATAATAATAATAATAATAATAATAATAATAATAATAATAATAATAATAATAATGATAATAATAATGATAATGGAGGAAGTCATTCTTTTTGGGTTTGTTGTGTTCGTGATTTTTTTTTTTTTTTAAGTTGCTCGGAGGTTGATGTTGGAGGAGCACGATATTCAAGCTGCTTTTGCGGGAGGGATGGGGAGGGTGTTGGGGGTGTTGGGGGTGGCGATGGTGGGGGTGGGGGTGGGGGATGTTGGTGGTGGAGGTGGAAGATGGGGAGGGGAAAAGGAGTGTTGGAGATGGTGGGGGTGTGGAGATGGTGAGGGGTGGAGATGGTGGGGGGAGGTTGGAAGGTGGTGGATGGTGGTGTTGGAGGGTGTGGGGGTAGAGGGTGTTTTGGTGGTGGCGTTGGAGGTAAGAGTGATGAGTGAGGGCGGGGGTGTTGTGGGTGGTGGTGGGGGTGGGGGGTGGGGGTGGTGGAGATGGGGGGTGGAAGTGGGGGTGGTGGGGGGAGGTGTTTTGGTGGTGGTGTTGAAGTCAAGAGAGAAGTAGGTGAGGGAGAGAAAATGGAAATTAAAAAGAGGAGGGAGAAACGTTGGAGTGAGAAGTTAAGAGTGAGGGGGAAAAGAGGTGAAAGGAAAGGAAAGAGAAGAGGAAAAATAATGGGGAGGAGTTGAGAGGGAGAGGGGAGAAGACTAAGGAGCGAAAGAGAGGGGAGAGGAGAAGACAAGGGAGAGAAGGGGAGAGGAGAGAGAGAGGGAGAAAAGAAGAACAGGAACGGAGAGGAATAAGAAGACAAGGGATAGGAGGAAGAGAGGAGGAGAGAAGGGGGAGAGGGAGAGGAGAAGAGAGAGAGAGAAGAAAGGACAAGGGAGAGAGAAGGCGAGAGGAGAGAGAGGGGAGAAGACCAGACAAG
>NC_091582.1:15005226-15022726 GCF_042767895.1 Penaeus vannamei | reverse complement strand
TTTGTTTTATCCTGTTTTGTGTGTGTGTGTGTGTGATTTTTCTCTTATTATCTCTATTTTTTTTTCCTTCATGTTCTTTTTATCTATTGCTTTCTCTTACTTTCTCTTTCTCTGTCTCTCTCTCTCTGTCTGTCTCTCTCTCTCTCTCTCACTTTCTCTTTCTCTGCCTTCCTGCCTGCCTGTCTGTCTCTCTCTTTCTCTATGAACAAGAATGAATATGTTTACATCACAAAAGATGTTTTTGATCCGGTTCGAATACATATCTTCGTCAGAACTACATGTATTCCCGATGAAGATGTATTCGAAACCGGTCAAATACATCTCTTGTATTGTGAATATGTTCATTCTCATTCATACCTTTTCTACATTTGTCAACAGGAGTGCGGTTCATCTCTTTCTTTCCCTTTCTCTCTCTCTTTCTCTTTCTCTTTCTCTTTCTCTCCTTCCCTCTCTTTTTTCTCTCTCCTCTCTTTCTCTTTCTCTCTCTTTCTCTCTCTCTCTCTCTCTCTCTCTCTCTCTCTCTCTCTCTCTCTCTCTCTCTCTTTCTCTTTCTCTTTCTCTTTCTCTTTCTCTTTCTCTTTCTCTTTCTCTTTCTCTTTCTCTTTCTCTTTCTCTTTCTTTCTCTTTCTCTTTCTCTTCTCTTTCTCTTTCTCTTTCTCTTTCTCTTTCTCTTTCTCTTTCTCTTTCTCTTTCTCTCTCTCTCTCTCTCTCTCCCCTTTTCTTTCTTCCCCCATCCTTAAGGCTTCCCTTTTCCCCACCCTTCCCCCCACTTACGCCCATTCCCCCCCCTTACCTTCTCATCCTTCTCCCCTCCCTCTTTCTTCCCTTTCCCTCTTCTCCCCACTCCCTCTTTCTCCCCCCCCCCTTCTTCTCCAAACTTTAAGGAAAGTCACCCTCTCCCCTCCTCCCTCCTTCCTCCTCTTTTCCCCTCTCCCTCCTTCCTCTCCCTCTTTCTCCCTTCCCTCTCCCTACCTCCTCTCCTCTTCTCCCCTCACCCCCTAAGAGGGATGGGCGGATAGGTATTGGTTGTGTTGAGAGGTGGGTGGGTTAGGTAGAGATGGGTGGGTGAGGTAGAGAGGTGGGTGGGTAAGCGTGGGTGGGTTAGAGAGGTGGGTTGCAGGGGGTGGGTGGGTTAGAGAGGTGGGTGGGTTAGAGAGGTGGGTGGGCATGTCTGGAAGGGTGGGTTGGCTGGGAGGGTAGGTAGGGGGGTTTGGGAAAGAGGTTCAGTTAGAGAGGGGGGTTGGAAGGGGTGGATGGGTGGGTGGGTGGGTGGGGGTGGGTAGGGTGGGCGCCGTGGCGAACGAAGCGAGAACAAAGGCATCAAATACGAGGTGAAGGGAACGGTGGGCGCCGTCGCTCGTTTCGCCTTCTCGTTTCTTCGTCTCTCTCTCTCTCCCTCTTTCTCTGTCTGTCTGTCTATCTGTCTGTCTTTCTCTCTCTCCCTCCCTCCTCTACCCTCTCTCTTTCTCGCTTTCTCTTTCTTTCTCTCTCTCTCTCTCTCTCTCTCTTTCTCTTTCTCTTTCTCTATCTCCCCTTCCTTCCGCCACACACACACACACACACACATATATATACAAACAAATCGTTCTCTTCACTACTTCTTGTTCCAATTTTTTATTTCCTCTCCCCGTCTCCCTCTCCCTCCTCCCTCTCTCTCTCCCCTCTCCCTCTCCCCTCTCTCCTCCCTCTCCCTCTCTCCCTCTCTCTCTCTCCTCTCTCCTCTCTCCCTCTCTCCCCCTCTCCCCTCTCCCCCTCTCCCCCTCTCTCCCTCTCTCCCCCTCTCTCCACTCTCTCCTCTCTCCCCTCTCTCCCCACTCCCCTCCCTCTCTGCCTCTCTCTCCTTAATTTAGCGCCCGTGTCATTTACTCTATCGATTCTGAAGTAGCTTTTGAGAGAATGGACGACCGAGACTCGCCAATTCGCGCGCTAAATGGCATTGTGCAATACCCCTTTTCGCTTGAATGTGTGATTCCTTGCTATTGGTTGTAACCTCGTGTAATGAAGGGGGGAAGGGGGAAGGGGAGGGAAGGAAGTAGGGGGAGGGTGGGGAGGGGGCGAAGGAGTAGGGTGGGGGAAGGAAGTGTGGGTGGGGGATGGGTGATGGCGAACAGAAAACGGGATTTTTTTTTTTTTGAATGGTTCTTATTTTTTTTAACGGATTTTAACGGTTTTTTTTGGATTTTTTTGAATTTTTGTTTCTATCTTTTTGTTGAGGGTTTTTTCTTTTTTTGGTTTGTGTTTTGTTTTCTTTCTCTTTCTATCTATGTCTGTGAGTTAGGGTTATTTAAAGAGAAACCGGTGAAAATAGCGTTGTTTGTTTCCCGCCAAAATGGTGTGTGTTTGATGTGACGAAACGCGACCTGGAAATAGCAGCGCCACGTCACTTGGGGGTTTCTTAGTCAATCGCGGGCTGAATGGGCTTTATATCCGGGTCGCGTTATCGGTGTTTGGGATTTCGCTCCGAATTTCTCTCTCTCTTTCTCTCTCTCTCTCTCTCCCTCTTGCTCTCTTGCTCTCTTGCTCTTTCTCTCGCTCCGATTCTCTGCCTCTCTCTCTCAATCTCTCTCTCTGTTTCTCTCTCTCTCTGTCTCTTTTCTCTTTTCTGCTCTCTCTCTCTCTCTCTCTCTCTCTCTCTCTCTCTCTCTCTCTCTCTCTCTCTCTCTCTCTCTCTCTCTCTCTCTCTCTCTCTCTCTCTCTCTCTCTTTACCTTTCTTTGTTTTAGGTTATGCTAGTGTCTTTTTGTTTATTGTATTTTGTTTGTATGTTTATTTGTTAATTTTTACTTTCCATTTTCTCATTCATCCATTCATTTCTATTAACAATTATTGTATTAGTAAATCGATAATCAAAAACTCACTCGGATCTTTCACCATCAAGTTATCTCTTTTCTCAAGTTATTCCTTTCTCTCGTTTCTGAATTTACGAAGAAAACGAGTAATTAAAAAGGCCTTTTTTTTTGCATCGAATTCCTTACGGTTTTGAGTTCTCTCTCTAATGGCCAGCCTCACTCTGTCGCTCTTCATATATAATGCAGTTTGAACATTAACCTGTGGGCGTGGGGTAGGGGGTGGGGTGGGGGTGGGGGGCGTGTGGGGTGGGTTTGGGGGCGTGTGTGGGGGGAAGGAGGCGTGTGTGGGGGTGTGTGAGGGAGGGGGGCGTGTGGGGCAGGATGGGGAGTGGGGTTGGGTAAGAGGCTTGTGGGGGGTGGGGGAAGGGAGGCGTGTGGGGTGGTGGGATTGGGGGTAAAGGGAGGCGTGTGGGGGTGGGGGTGGTGGTGTGTGTGTGTGTGAGGGAGGGGGGCGTGTTTGGAAGGGAGGGGGGCGTGTGTGTGTTTGTATGTGTGGGCGTGGCTGCTTGTGTACGTGTGCGTGTGTAAGTATACTTGTGAACGTGTGTGTGTGTGTGTTTATGTCTGCTTGTGCAAGCGTGCGTGTAAAATGCGGGTAAATATACTTGTGTACTCGTATGTATGTCAACGTGCTTACGTATGTACCTACGTGTTCAAGTGCCCGTATGTATATGTGTACATACATACCCGCTGAAATACTTTTTTTTTCTTTTTTTCTTTTTTACTGACTTTTGGAATATATTGTGTGACTATATATTGTGTGACTGTATGTGTATGTTTATGTGTACATACATACCCGCTGAAATACTTTTTTTTTCTTTTCTTTTTTCTTTTTTTCTTATTTTCTTTTTTATGTTATTATTATTTTTTTTTACTGACTTTTGGAACTTATTGTGCGACTAATGAGATCCTCGCAGGATATTTAGTGAATAGCAAGACCAGGCACTATATATAGACCCTAAAGGATAACCGCTTTTAACGAAATCTGTGGAGCGTGTGCGGATGTGTGTGTGTGTGTGTGTGTGTGTGTGTGTGTGTGTGTGTGTGTGTGTGAGGTGGGTTAGGCCTGTTTGTATGTGTGTCTTTGTGTTTGCGTGTGCGTATTTGTGTATGTGTATTTGTGTATGTGTGTCTTTGCGTGTCTGTGTGTGCGTGTGTCTGTGCGTACATGTGTCTTTATGTATCTGTTAGTGTATACGTATGTTTACCTACGTGTATCTTTGTGTATACGGATGTACGTATATAATTGCGCCTGTGTGTATTCGCGCCTGTCCGTTTCGTAAATATCTGTACGCGTGCTACATATGTGCTCGTGTACGTGTGTGTGTGTGCGTGTGTGTGCGTATGGCCTAACCTTAGAGATCGTGTGTTGATGCCAAACCTTCAAGATATAGAAGATTGATTTTTATGACCCCCTGGATGCCCACTACCCCTTCTCAATATATCTTTTTATGCCCCCATTCGTCTCAGTTTCAGCGCCCCCTACCCCCCCCTTCCTCCCTATTCCTACCTCCCTATTCCCTCCACTTTTCTACTCTTCTCTTTCTCTCTCTGTTTGTCTGTTTTTTTTCTGTCTCTGTTTGGTTGTCTTTTTGTCTCTGTCTGGCTGTCTTTCTCTCTCTGTCTCTCTCTCTGTCTCTCTCTCTGTCTCTCTGTCTCTCTGTCTCTCTCTCTCTGTCTCTCTCTCTCTTTATCTTCCCTCTCTCTCTCTCTCTCTCTCTCTCTCTCTCTCTCTCTCTTCTTCCCCTATCCCCACCTTTATTCTCTTCCTCTTCCTCCACCACAGATCCCCCCCTTCCCCCTCCTCCCCCCTTCTCCACCACTGTCTTCTTCCTCCACTTTTATTTCCAACAGACCCCCCCCCCCCCAAACAGCAAAGAAATACACATCACAAAAAAGCATCAACAACTATTTTTAGAAATGTAATAGCATATCAACATATCCTTTAAAAAACACAATTTTCTCTTTTTTTCTTTTTTCTTTTTTTTTCTCTCTTTTTTGTCGCATCATATTTGCAATCTTCACTGCTGTTCCGTCTTTTTTTTTATAATTTATAATAAACTTATTTATTTATGTATTTTAGACAGGATATCAACACATCCTTAAAAAAGGTAGTTTTTCCTTTTTTTCTTTCACTCTTGATCCGTCTCCTTTCTATAATTTCTAATTTATTTATTGATTTATCTATTTTAGATAGAATATCAACACATCCTCCAAAAAGATCATTTTCATTTATTTATCTATTATTATTATTATTATCATCATTATTTTGTATATCATATTTGCAATTTTCCTCCTTGTTCCGTCTCCTTTTTATTAATTCTAATCTATTTATTTATTTATCTATAGAATATCAACAAATCCCTTAAGAAAAAATCATTCTATTTTTTTTTAATTCTTTTTTTATTATTTTTTTTGTATATCATATTTGCAATTTTCCTCATTTTCCTCCTTGTTCCGTGTCTCTCTAATTCCTCTTTCATTTCACGCGATTTATTTCTGATTAATTGCTCCCGCTGTTTTGTCATGTTCGTGTTTTGTTGCGCCGGAGACTCTTTGTCCAGGGCGCGCGCGCGCTCACGCTACCTGTCAGTCTTCATTAGAACTCGCCGGGCTTTGTTTACCTGGAACGAGCGCCGAATTGTTGCATATTCATGGAGCTTTTTTTTTTTTTTTTTTTTCCTTTTTTTTTTTTTACTTTTTTTTTTACTTTTTTTTATTTTTTATTTTTATTTTTTTACTTTCGTTTTTTTTTCTCGTTTTTCCTCTTTTCTCGTTTTTTTTTTCTTTATCTCTGTTTATCTGTTTCTGTTGTTCTGTCTGTCACTCTGTCTCTCTGTCTCTCTGTCTCTCTGTCTCTGTCTGTTTGTCTGTCTGTCTGTCTGTCTGTCTGTCTGTCTGTCTGTCTGTCTGTGTCTGTCTGTCTGTCTCTTTCTCTCTCTCTCTCTCTCTCTTTCTCTCATCATTTTCTTTTTTTTCCTTCCGTTTTATACCGAAGCGGACCCCCTCCCTCCCTTCCCTATTCTATAAATATTTTGTCATCTAAACTAATTACTTATAAATTATACTTATTAAACTAATAATCCATTTCCCTTCTGTTCCAGGTATGTTAAAAAGGAAGCGAGAAACAGCGGAGAAGTTTCTGAAGTCGAGAGAAGTTGTCTTTGGCGAACGTGATATACTGTGCCTCGCAATCGGGAGAAAATTATGGTGCAATTTTGGGTGACGTCATCTTTGGGACAGGTAAGAGACAGGTGTGTGTGGGGGTTGTAGTGTGTGGTGGGAGGCGGGGATGTGTGTGTGTGTGTGTGTGTGTATGTGTGGTAAGGTCTGTGTGTGTGTGTGTGTGTGTGTGTGTGTTTGTATGTATGTATGTATGTATGTGTGTTTGTATGTGTGTGTGTGTGTGTGTGTGTGTGTGTGTGTGTGTGTGTGTGTGTGTGTCTGTGTCTGTGTCTGTGTCTGTGTCTGTGTGTGTGTGTGTGTGTGTGTGTGTGTGTGTGTGTGTGTGGGGTAAGGTGTGTGTGTGGGGTAAGGTGTGTGTGGGTTTGAGTGTGTATGTGTGTCTGTATGTGTGGTAAGAGAGAGCCGTGTGTGTGTGTGTGTGTGTGTGTGTGTGTGTGTGTGTGTGTGTGCGTGCGTGCGTGTGTGTGTGTGTAGGTGGTAAGAGAGAGCCGTGTGTGTTTGAGTGTGTGTGTGTGTGTGTTTGCCTACATGTTAATTGATGTGTTTGTCTACCCTGTGTATGTATCTATGTGCGTATGTATCCATTTGCACCCTTATGTCTCTGTGTGTCTATATTAACCTCTATGGCGCCGTAGGCAATGAGAGCCTCCCCCCTCCCCTCCCCTCCCCTCTCCTCTTCCCTTACCTTCCCCCCCCCCCCCTACTCTCCCCTCCCAACCCACTCTGTCACTCCCTTCTCTCTCACCCCCTCTGCCACCCCCCTCCTCCTCTCCCTTCCTTCCCATCTCTCGTCTTCCTTTCCCTTCACTCCTCTCACTTTCCCCTTGTCCTATGTCTCTTATCTTACTCCTTTCACTGTATTATCCATTATTTTATCGTCTTTTCCCCCAATTCCTTTTTTCTCTCCTTGTCTCTTTTCCTCTCTTATCCACTATATTATACATTATTTTATCGTCTTTTCCCCACTTCCTTTTTTCTCCCCTTCTTTGTTTTCCTTTCTTATTCTCGTTTTTTCCCCTCCTCTTTTTTTTCTTCCTCTCTCTCTACTCTCTTTCATCTAAGCTCTTCTCTTCTGTACTCTTTTCACTCATCTCTGTCTCCCCTCTCTATCCAACTCCTCCCCCTACCCTCCCTGTCAGCTTCACCCTCATCCTCCCCTACTTCTTCTTCTCTTCTTTCACCCAGAATTTTCCTCTTTCTCTTCCCCCTCCCCTCCTTTTCCCTCTCCCATCACCCAACTTTTCCCCTCTTTCCCCTCTCTCCCTTCAACCCATCCTTCTCTCTTTCTTCTTCTCTCTCCCTCATCCAACCCTTCCTCTCTCTCCCTCCTCTCTCTCTTCTTCCCTCTCCCCTCAACCAACCCTTCCCCTTCTTCCCTCTCTCCCCTCACCACCCCCCCTCTCTTTCCCCTCTCCCCTCACCCAACCCCTTCCCCTCTTCCCCCTTTCTCCTCACCCAACCCTTCCCTTCACCCTTCTTTCCCCTCTCCCTTCCCTCTTCCCCTTCCTTCACCCTCTCTTCCCTCACCCCAACCCTCCCCCCCAGTCCCCTCTTCCCCCTCTTTCCCCCTTTTTTTCCCTTCCCCCTCTCCCCTTCCTCACCCCCCCCTCTATCCCCCTCTCCCCTTCCTCACCCAACCCTTCCTCTCTCTCTTCCCCCCTCTTTCCCCTCTCTCCCCTCTCCCTCACCTCCAACCCTTCCTCTTTCCCACCCTGCATAACCCTTCCCCTCTTTCCCCTCCCCCTCACACCCAACCCTTCCCCCTCTCCCCTTCCTCACCCAACCGCTTCCCCCTCTTTCCCCTCTTTCCCCTCCTCTCCCCTCTCTCCTCACCCAACCCTTTCCCTACCCCTCTTTCCCCTCCCCTCGCCACCCAACCCTTCCCCTCTTTCCCCTCCCCTCACCCAACCCTTCCCTCTCTCCCTTCCTCACCCAAATCCTTCCCCTCTTCCCCTTCTCTTCCCTCCACTTCACTCCCCTCTTCCCCTCTCTCCCCCTCTTTCCCCTCCTCCCCTCACCCTTCCCCTCTTTCCCTCACCCAACCCTCCCCCTCTATCCCCCTCTCCCCTTCCTCACCTAACCCTTCCCCTCTTTCCCCCCTCTTTCCCCTCTTTCCCCTCTTTCCCCTCCTCCCCACCAACACACACACACACATCAGCGGCACCGGATATTTATGCAAATGACTGGCTAATCCAGCGGCGCCCACCCGAGGCTTGGATTTGCATCCTCGCCTTCCTCGCCTTCGCAGATTAGCTGGAGGAGGATGGAGGAGGAAGGAGGATGGGTGGGAGAGAGGAGGAGGGGGAGGAGGAAGGTGGGATGGATGGGGAGGGGGAGGGATGGGTGGGTGGGTGGGAGAGGGAGGGTGGGTGGGAGGAAGGGGTAGGAAGGAGGAGGAGGAAGGAGGAAGGTGGGATGGATGGGAGGGTGGGAGGAGGGAGGATGGGATGGGAGGAGGGTGGGATGGGTAGGGTTGGAGGGAAGGGGGAGGAAGGTAGGAGGAAGGAGGAGGAGAGAGGGAGGAAGGATGGGAGGATGGGAAGAGAGGAGGAAGGAGAGGGGGATGGGGGATGGGTAAGAAGGCGTGGGAAGAAGGAGAGAGGAGGAAGGAGGAAGGAGGAGGGAGAGAGGGAGAGAGGGAGAGAGAAGGGTGGATGGGGGAGGAAGGAGGAAGGAAGGAGGAAGGAGGAGGGAGGAAGAAAGGAAGGAGGGAGAGAGGAGGAAGGATGGGGGATAAGATGGGGTAGGGATAGAGATAGGAGGAAGGAAGAGGAGGAGGATGGAGGAAGGGCGGGGGATGAGAGGTAGGGTAGGGGATAGAAGAGAAAGTGAAGGAAGGGGGAAGGGTGGACGGAGGAGGAAGAAGAAGAGGAGGAGGAGAATAGAGGAAGAAAAGAGGAGAAGGAGAATAGAGGAAGAAGAGGAAGAGGAGGAGAATAGAGGAAGAAGAAGAGGAGGAGGAGAATAGAAGAAGAAAAAAAAGAAGAAACACAAGAAAGAAAAAAGAAGAAAACAATACGAATAGAGAAATAATGAGAAGAGGAGGAATAGAATAAGAGATAGAAAGGGAGAGGGAGAGAGAGGAGGAATAGAAGAAGAGAAAGAAAGAGGAGAGGAAGAGAGAGGAGGAATAGAAGAGATAGTAAAAGGAGTGGGAGAGAGAGGAGGAATTAGGAAGCAAGGAGGAGAGGGGAAGGGGGAGGAATAGAAGAAGAGAAGGAAAGAGGAGATGAAGAGAGAGAATAGAAATAGAGATAGAGAGGAGAGTGAGAGAGGGAGGAATTAAGAAGCAAGGAAGAGAGGGGAAAAGGGGAGGAACAGAAGAAGAGATAGAAAGAGGAGAGGGAGAGAGAGGAGGAACAGAAGAAGAGATAGAAAGAGGAGAGGGAGAGAGAGGAGGAATTAGGAAGCAAGGAAGAGAGGGGAAGGGGGAGGGGCGTCGCTAGGGCCACGAGGGGAAAGAGAGGAAGGACTTTCCTTATTTTTCTTGAAGGAGGAAAAAAAATGACTTCATGGCGACGATGAGTCAGGTGATTATGTCATTTTCCTCTGATTTTATCCCTCTTTTTCTTTATTTTTTCCCATTTTTTTCTGTTTCTTTTTTTCTCTCTCTTTTAGTTTTATTTACTTTTATTTCTTTTTTTTTCTTTCATTTTGTCCCTCTTTCTCTGTATTTCGTTTTCTCTCTTTCTCTCTCTCTCTCTCTCTCTCCCTTCCTCTCTCTCTCTCTCTCTCTCTCTCTCTCTCTCTCTCTCTCTCTCTCTCTCTCTCTCTCTCTCTCTCTCTCTCTGTTCTTTTCTATTTCCTTTTCTTCCTTTTCCGTTTCCTTCCTCTCACTCTCTTTTATTTAACTTTTTTTTTCTTTCATTTTTCCTCTTCTCCGTTCTCTTTTCTTCGTTTTCCTTATCCTTCCTCTTATTTTCCTTCATATTCTACATCCTTCTGTTATTTTCTTATTCCTTTTCAAATTCTCCTTCATTTTCATTTTCACTTCAAGCCTCTCTCTTCAATTTCGTCTTCCTACAGTTATCTTTTTTTCCTATAGTTCTCCCTCTCTCTCTCTTTCTTTTCCTCCCTTCTCTTATTTTCTTCCATTCCCCTCTCCTTTTCTCATTTCCTCTAATTCCTCGACTTTTTCTTTTTCTCTTTCTCTTAATCCTTTCCCTTTCTCTCTCTCTCTCTCTCTCTCTCTCTCTCTCTCTCTCTCTCTCTCTCTCTCTCTCTCTCTCTCTCTCTCTCTCTCTCTCCCTCTCTCTTCTCTCTTCGTCCTGTTTTCTCTTTCTCTCTCTTCCCTCCCCTCTTCTCATTTGTATTCCCACCTCTCTTCGTCCTCCTCCTCTAACTCTTTTTTCTCTCTCTTCCCCCTCCTTCTCGTCTCATTCATTTATCTTGATCTTTCCCTCTTCCCTTCGAACCGATAAGATTTGGATAAGATTATGAGTTTTTATTTCTTATTTTTGTTTTATTGTTCTTAGCTCAGGTTTGTCACTATATATATATATATATGTATATATATATATATATATATATATATATATATATATATATATATATATATATATATATTAATCTCTTCGTCTTTCTCGTTATTTTTTTTCGTTTCTTAGATTTTTTTCTTCTGTTTTTATCTGTCTTTTATCGTATTCCTCATTGTCATCATTATCACCACCATCACCATTTTTACCTCCATCACCACCACAACCTTACCACCCACACCACCACCATTACCACCACCACACACCCACCAGCAGCACCTCCATCACCATCACCATCTTCACCATCACCACCTCCCCCCCACCACCTCCCCCACCACCAGCACCTCCACCTACCTCTCCCACCACCTCCCCCACCACCACCACCACTACCACCATCACCACCTCCCCCACCACTTCCCCCACCACTCACTCTCACCCCCACCCCCACCACCTCCACCAAAAACTCCTCTTCCCCACCACCTCCGCCGTTGACAAGCCGCCCCATGTTCGTTACTTGCGCTTCTCCCCTGAATATGGATCTGTGAGCTTAAGCCTTTGTCTTCGGCGCTGCGTTGTGTCATCGGGGTGGGCGGGGATGGAGAGGGGGGAGGAGGGAGGGGGAGGGGGAGGCGGGAGTTTGTGTGTGTTGGGTGGGTGGGGGAGGGAAGGGAGGTAGGGGAGGGTTGTGTGTTGGGGGAGTGGAGGGTTGTGCGTGTGTTGGGGAGGAGGGGGGTTATGTGTTGCAGGGAGGGGAAGCCAGTTGGGGGATGGGGGGAGTGGGATGCAGGGGGTAGGGTGGTGTCTGTGTGGGTGGATGTGTGGGTGTACGTATGTATGTGTATGTGTTGTGTTAACGTAATTATCTATCTGACTCTCTCTCTGTATATTTCTATATATATAACTGTCTATGTGTCTGATTATCTATCTAGCTTTCTATCTATCTATCTGTAGGTGTATGTAAGCTTGTGTGTGTTTAATCGTATGAATTTGTGTATCTAGCAATCTATATGTATAGGTATATAAACTATCTATTTCTTTTTCTACCTGTATGTCTCTATCTACCTGCCTCTCTCTCTCTCTGTCTCTCTCTGTCTCTCTCTGTCTCTCTCTGTCTCTCTCTGTCTCTCTCTGTCTCTCTCGCTCTCTCTCTGTCTCTCTCTGTCTCTCTCTGTCTCTCTCTGTCTCTCTCTGTCTCTCTCTCTCTCTCTCTCTCTCTCTCTCTCTCTCTCTCTCTCTCTCTCTCTCTCTCTCTCTCTCTCTCTCTCTCTCTCTCTCTCTCTCTCTCTCTCTCTCTCTCATTCTATTTTCTCTCTCTTTCTCACTCTATAAATAAGTTAACAGGAAAATAAATGAATATATATATATATATATATATATATATATATATATATATATATATATATATATATATATATATATATATATACATACATACATAGATATATATATATATATATATATATATATATATATATATATATATATATATATATATATATATATATACACGTTGCCCCTTACACTGTGCTGCAAAACGAACACGTGTACACACTCTGGCACTCGTGTGAGGCAACACTCCAAGCTGCTGCAAATCCCTTTTTTCCGGTTTTAAAGTCAATCTTTCTTTGCTCTTCGTTTCGTTTCGCCTTTATGTCTTTACGATACTTCTTTATTCACCAAAATTATTACCTTTTTCTTTTCTTTTTTATTTGTTTAACTCCCCCCCCCCTCCTTTTCTTTTCCACCGTTTTATCATATTATTAATTATTTTCCTTTTTTTCGTTTTTTTTTCTTCCCTCTTTTGAACTCGCTGTTGTTGTTGGGAAACCCACCTGTTGCCACCTGTCGCCAAGGTCTTTGCTCGGAACCACCTGTTGGCAGGGCTTCTCCCATTGTTGTTGTCAGAGCTTACCTGTTGCGGCGATTGTTGTCAAAATGGGGAGAGAGGGGGAGGGAGAGGGGAGACGAGAGAGAGAGAGAGGGGGAGATAGGAGAGAGAGGGGGGGAGAGAGGGAGACAGGAGAGAGGGGGGGAAAGGGAGATTGGAGAGAGGAGGGAAAAGGGGAGAGAGAGGAGGGAGAAAGGAGGGAGGAGAAGAGAGAGAGAGAATAGGAAGAAAGAGAGAGAGAAGGAAGAGACAGAAAAGGGGAGAGAGAGAAAAGGAAGAAAGAGGAGAGAGAGAGAGAAGAGAGAGGAAAGGAAGAAAGAGGGGAGAGAGAGAGAGAAGAGAGAGAAATGGAAGAAAGAGGGGAGAGAATAGGAAGAAAGAGGGGAGAGAAAAGGAAGAAAGAGGGGAGAGAGAGAGAGAGAAGAGAGAGAAAAGGAAGAAAGAGGGGAATGAGAGAAAGAGGGGAGCTTGAAGTTACACCCAGTTAGCTCAGAGGAGATTAAATGCAACATATTCATTATAACTTGTGTTCCGTCGTTGCTTAAGGTTATACACCGTGTCCTGTTACTTGAAGAAGACTTGGAAGGGTTACTTTGATATGTTCGTGGGACAAGTTAGCTTTAAGTTAGTATTTATTTTTTTTCTCTCTGTCAGTTCGATATATATTTTTTTCTCTCTGTCAGTTCGATATATATTTTTTTCTCTCTTTTTCTCTCTATCAGTTCGATATATATTTTTTTTCTCTCTTTTTCTCTCTGTCAGTTCGATATATATATTTTTTCTCTCTGTCAGTTCGATATATATTTTGTTGTGTCTTTCTCTCTTTTAAGGTCGTTTTATTATCGCTATTATTGTTGTTATTATTATTTTAGAGGTTTTAGAAGTAGGGAAATAAGTTAGATTTGGTAATATTCGAATATTCTGGAAAGGGAAGAGAGGGGAGAGAAAGAAGGGGGAGAGAGAGAGAGAAAAAAAGGGGGAGAGGGGAGAAAAAGAAGGGGGAGAGAGAGAAGGGAGAAATGAAATGGAAAGACGAGACTTAATGAAGAAAGGAAGGAAGGAGGTGTTAAAAAGAAAAAAAAAAGTGAATTGAAAGGAGCGAAAGAGGAAAAAGAAAAAAGGAGACAGGGAAAGACAGAGATGGAAAGCGAGGAGCAGACAAAGAGAAACCGATTACGGGACGTAGAAGGAAGGAGAGAAAGCAAGAAAGAACTGAAAACAGAGACAAAGCTAAAGAGAAAAAGAGAAAAAAAAAGACCAAGAGAAAGTGAAATTGAAAGCAAACGATAAAACCGAGAAAAGAAAGAAATGGCCCAAAAAATAGCAGAAAATAGACAAAAAATAAGAAAAAAGGGAGAGAAAGAGAGCTATTGCAAGATCCAAAAAATAGCAGAAAATAGACCAAAAAAAAAAAAAGATAAAAAGCGATAAAAAAAGCGAGAGAAAGAGAGCTATTCCAAGACCCAAAAATAGAAGAAACTAGACCCCCCCCCCAAAAAAAAAAAATAAATAAATAAATAAAGATAGACCAAAAATAAATAAATAAAAAATAAATAAATAAATAAATAAAAAAGGCGAGAGAAAGAGAGAGCTATTTGAACCACGCGGATTCCAAGCCGCCTTCTTAACTAGGCTGTTAACGGTCAAATTGAATTTAAATGCGGGAGTCACGGCCACAATACCGCGGCGCCGGATCTCGCGGTGCAGCCTTATATCGAGGTCTTTTTATGATTTCGAGGGGAAGGGGGAAGGAAGGGGAGAGGGAGGGTGGAGGATGGGGAGAGGGTGGGTGGGAGGGTGGGAGGGAGAGGGGGAGGTTATGAGGGGGAGATGGGAGGAGGGTGGGTGGGTGGGAGGGTGGGAAGGGAGAGGGAAGGAAGGAGGGTGGGAGGGGGAGAGGGGAAGGTGGGTGGGAGGGGTAGGGAGAGGGAAGGAGGGTGGGGGAGGAGAGAGGAGAGGAGAGAGAGGGAGTAGGAGGCAAGGAGGAGGTGGGAATGGAGAAGGAGGAGAGGGGGTGAGGGAGAGGAGAGGGTGGAGAGGGGAGAGGGGAGGGTGGGAGGGAAGGAGGAGGTTGGAGAGGGAGTGGGAATGGGGAAGGAAGAGAGGGGAAGTGGATGGGGTGAGGGGAGAGGAGTGAGGGAGGGTTGGAGGTGGTGGGTGAGAAAGGGGAAGTGGGAGGGGCGTATGGGGAGGGGATAGGGGAAAGGATGGGGGAAATATGGAGGAGTAGGAGAGGGAGGGGAGGAATCAGAACGTTAGAAATATGAAGAGAAAAGATAAGGAAGAAGGGAGACAGGGAGGATGAAAGAAGAGCAATGAAAAGGAAGATAGAATGGAAGAAGAGAGAGAAAAAAAAAAAATTGGAGAGGGGAGTCTCGTGGAGGGGGAAAAGGGAGGTAGGGGTGAAGAAGGTAAGTGGAAGAAGGAGAGAATTGACGAAGGTAAAAGAGAAGGAAGGAAGGTAAAGAGGGGGAGATGGAGGAAAAACAAGAAAGGGAAGACGAAAAGAGGAATAGGGAGAGAGTGGGAAGGAGGAGGAGGATAAGGGTTGGGAGGGGGTGGGGGGGGGGGTAGGGGGGGAGGGATGAGGCCAGAATAAGTCTTAAAGAAAGGATTAAATAACTTGAATTGGCTTTGATACCGATTTTTTTTCATTTTCCCAATTCTTGTCTTTCTTTCTCCTACTCTTTCTATTCTTTCATTTATCTGTATACTCCGTTTATCTTTTTTCTTTAACTGTATATTTGAATTTCATTTTTTCTCTCTCTCTCCTTCCGCTTCCGCTTTCTCTCTCTCTCTCTGTCTCTCTCTGTCTCTCTCTCTCTCTCTCTCTCTCTCTCTCTCTCTCTCTCTCTCTCTCTCTCTCTCTCTCTCTCTCTCTCTCTCTCTCTCTCTCCCATTACAGACTTCTCTCAATATCTCTCAATCTCTATTCTCTCTCTCATTTAATTACTCTCAATAAATCCTCTCTCTCCCTCCCTTCTTCTCTCTCTCCACCCCTCCTCTCTCTCCTCTTCTCTCTCTCTCTCTCTCTCTCTCTCTCTCTCTCTCTCTCTCTCTCTCACTTTCTCTCTCTCTTCTCTCTCTCTCACTCTCTCTTTTTCTCTCTCTCTCTCTCACTATTTCTTCTCTCTCTCTCTCTCTCACTTTCCTTACAGACTTCTTCTCTCCTCTCACAGTTATTTCGAAACTCTTCCTCTCTCCTCACTTCTCTTCTCTCCTCTCTTCACTTTTCTTCTCTCCTCCCTCCTCACTTTCTTCTCTTCTCTCTTCTCACTTTCCTCCTCTTCTCTCTCATCACGTCCCTCTTCTGATCTCTGCTCACTTTCCTCCTCTCATCTCTCCTCACTTTCCTCCTCTTCTCTCTCCTCACTTCTCTTCTCACCCCACTTTTCTTCTCTCCTCCCTCCTCACTTCCCTCCCCTTCCCTCCCCTCCTCTCCTCTCCTCTCCTCTCCCCTCCTCTCCCCTCCCCTCCTCTCCCCTCCCTTCTCCCCACTTTCCCCAAAACTCAGTTGGGAGAGAACGAAGAAGGTGACTGGCAGAAGGAAGAGGAAGGAAAAGAGGAAGAGGGAGAGAGTGAAGGGACGAAGAGAGCGAGAAAAGGGGAATGGAAGAGGGAAGAGGAAGGAGGAGGAAGGGAGGAGGAGGGGGAGAGGAGGGAGGAGGGGGAAGGGAAGAGGTAAAGAAAAGAAAGAGAATTTTACGACTCCGCTAAATTAATGAAGAACAAATAGACGTTTGTATTATTTTCATGAGGAGTTTGTATTGGGGAAGGAAGGGGGGTGTGGGTGGGGGTGTGGGGGGTGGGGAAGAGCGGTTAGACGTTTGGCTTATTTGTTTTACTTTGCTTAAGAAGAAGAAGAAGAAGAAAAAAAAATACTGACCTGTTTACAATCCACCATTCCCTTCCCTCCTCCTTCTCCTTTCCCTCCTTGTAGGTGGTCTGCTGTCTCTCCCTGTCTCTCTGTTTGTCCGTTTCTCTCTCTCTTTCTTTATTTGTCTGTCTGTCTGTCTGTCTGTCTGTCTCTCTCTTTCTCTCTTTCTCTTTTTCTCTTTCTCTCTCTCTCTCTCTCTCTCTCTCTCTCTCTCTCTCTCTCTCTCTCTCTCTCTCTCTCTCTCTCTCTCTCTCTCTCTCTCTCTCTCTCTCTCTCTCTCTCCTCCTCTCTCTCTCCTTCTCTCTCTCTCCTTCTCTCTCTTTCCAACCATCTGTCTACCTACCTACTTATCTATCTACCTATCTATCTATCTGTTTATCTACCCACTTATCCATCCATCCTTTCACCCATCTATTTATCTGTCTATCTACCTACCCATCCATCTCTTCACCCATCTATCTATTTATCTGCCTACCTACCTCTGTTTGTCTATCTCTCCATCTATCTATCTACCTATCCATCCATCTGTCTATCTACCTACCTATCCATCCATCTATCTATCTGTCTACCTACCTACCTATCCATCTACCTTCCTCCCTACATGAAGCAAACGTGTTTAAGACAGGTAGCCACCCCCCCACCCCCACCCCCTCCTCCCACCTCCCCCACAACCACCCCCACCCCCTCCCCCCTCCCCCCGGTCCTGTCCTTGGCACTCCGGTAATGAGGGCCCGAGTGGGACTGGCGATGACGAGGCACTAACGACCTAACGACTGAGGATGCCAGTGGACGCCGGTGCCATTGAGTGCCAACGGGAGAGCCATGGGTGCAAGTGCAAGATTTTTTTTGTTTTTTTTTGTTTTTTTTTGGGGGGGAGGTATTTTATGGTTTTAATTTTATTTTGTTTTGTGGTTCCTCTCGAATTTCTTTTTATTTCTTATTCTTTGATTTATTTTGAACATTTCTTTTCAGTTTTGATTTGTTTTATTAAAATTTTCCAATTATTCTTTTCATTCTATTTCGTTCTTCTCCTCTCCGCTTTCTACCTATTTTGTTTTTCTCCAGAATCTTAATCTTTATTAATCTGCCTTTCCCGATTAGAAAAAAAAGAAAAGAAAAAAGAGACATCCTTTCCCAACACCATTTCTTCCAATATAATTCATATATATATATTCTTTTTTTCCTTCTCACATCACTATTCTACCTTCAAAAAAAAAAAAAATCTT
>NC_091582.1:14977726-14995226 GCF_042767895.1 Penaeus vannamei | reverse complement strand
GGTAGGGAGGGAGGGAGGTAGGGAGGGAGGAGGTAGGGAGGGAAGTAGGGAGGGAGGTAGGGTAGGTAGGTAGGTAGGGAGGGTAGGTAGGGTAGGGTAGATAGGGAGGGAGGTAGGAGGGAGGGAGGGAGGGAGGGAGGGGGAGGGGTGAAGGGAAAACGATGTTACATGATCGTGAAAGTGATTGCATTTTTTTTTTTTTTCCGTGTGAGGTCCTGTTTGGCGTGTACCCTGGGCTCTGACAGGGAGGGGGGGGGGCGCCGCGACCTGGGTGGGTCGGTTGTTTTGTTGTTGTTGTTGTGGTTGCTGTTCATTTTGTTGTTGTTATTGTTGTTGATTTTGTTGTTATTGTGGTGTTGATTTTGTTTTGTTGTTATTGTTGTTGATTTGGTTGTTATTCTTGTTGTTTTTGTTGTTATTTTTTATTTGGTTGTTATTGTTGTTGTTTTTGTTATTGTTATTGTTGTTTTTTGTTGTTGTTATTGTTATTGTTGTTGATTTTGCTGTTTTTGTTGTGGTTGTTATTGTTGCTCTTCTTCTTCTTCTTATGTTATTCCTGCTTCTTCACGTAATTGATTTTCTTCTTTTTCTTCTTCCTTTTGTCGTTTCATCTTCCTGCTTTTCCTTCTCTCTTCGTCCTCTGAAGAGGGACTCGTGAAGAATTCGAAACGTAACAATGATTTTAACTTCTTACTGTGGTTGTTTTATATATATAAATAGATAGATAGATAGATAGATAGAAAGATAGATAGATAGATAGATAGATAGATAGATAGATAGATAGATAAATAAATAGATAAATAATAGATAAATAATAGATAAATAATAGATAAATAAATAAATAGATAGATAGATAGATAGATAGATAGATAGATAGATAGATAGATAAATAAATAAATAAATAAATAAATAAATAAATAAATAAATAAATAAATAAATAAATAAATAAATAAATAAATAAATAAATAAATAAATAAATAAATAAATAAATAAATAAATAAATAAATAAATAAATAAATAAATAAATAAATAAATAAATAAATAAATAAATAAATAAATTATATATATAAAAAAAGCCAAATCAATAAGCTTTACTGAAAATATTTGGTCTGATTTCTCGATGCAATTGACTTTTTTTCCGACTCCTTTGTCGAGCTTTTGTTGCAAGTGTTAATTAATCGTGAAAAAAATGAGGGGGGGAGGGGAGGAGGGGCAGGGGGAGGGGAGGAGGGGAGGGGAGGGGGAGGGGGAGGGGGGGAGGGGGAAGGTACTGCTAGCTACTGATGATGTTAAATAGTTTTTTTTTTTTTTTTTTTTTTTTGAAAGCGATATATCGGGTGACTTTTAAAAAGGTTTATTTTTTTTCTCTTTTTGAGAGATTTTGTGGAGTAGGGTGTACTTGTTTGTTTGTTTGTTTGTGTGTATGTTGATGTATAGGCATATACAGTAGAGCGATATGTTTGTGCCTATTTGTATAAAGAATCAGATTCATGACAGCGAATGCGCATTCACTAACACACATATACACATAAACAAAGTGACTAACAAACAAATTCTCTCTCTCTCTCTCTCTCTCTTTCTTTCTTATTCTCTCTCTTTCTTCCTTTCTCTCTCTCTCTCTCTCTCTCTCTGTCTCTCTCTCTCTCTCTCTGTCTCTGACTCTCTCTCTCTCTCTCTCTCTCTCTCTCTCTCTCTCTAACACCTCTCCTCTTCACACATTCACGGATCTATTACCAGATGTGCCTGTAATAACCCTAAAACTGTTCATTAGTGTCATCAGCTGTCGTATTAATTGACCCCCCGCCTCCCTCCTTCCCCCACACTCCAACACTTCCTCTTTCCTTGTCCCTTCCCCCCCCCCTCCCTGCCCTGCCCTCTCCCCCTCATCACTCCCTCATCACCCCCTACTATTTAGCCCCCATTACCCTCCCTCTCTCCCCCTACTGCCCCCCCATCCCTTCCTTATCCTACCCCACAACCCGTTCTCCTTCCCTCCCCCCACCACCACCACCAATTCGCCTTATAACCTCTCCCTCCTCCCCCTCTACCCTCCCCCATCATTTAACACCCCCCCCCCCCCCCCCCAACCCCACCCCCTCCCCCCTCCCCCATCCTCTCGGTCTGTTGATAGGGTTATAACAACCACAACTACAACACCTCTGTCACTTCTACTGCACCCTTGAGGAGTTAAAGGGCGGGGGAGGAGGAGGGGAGGGGAGAGGGAGACGAGGATGGGGGGTGGGGTAGATGGGGAGAGATAGAGGGAGTGGAGGGGTGGGTGGGGAGAGGAAGAAGGAGGGGTGGGGGGTATAGGAAGGGGGGGTAGGTGGGTAGGAATCAGGAGAGGAGAGTGGGTGAGTGGGTGGGGAGGGGGAGAGGAGGGGTGGGTGGGTGGGTGGGTGGGTGGGTGGGTGGGTGGAAGTGGGTAAGAGAAGTGGGCAGATGGGAAGGGAGGGAGGGGGAGGTAGTAGGAGGGCAGGTGGATAGGGAGGAGAAGGGAAGGGGGGGGGATGGAGGTAGTAGTATAGGTACATACACGTCTACACACACACACACATACACGAAGACGCGTGTGTACATACATAAATAAATACATATTGATATTTACTTACTTACATAGACGCATAAACATGTGTACGGACGTTGTACATACACACATACATACGCTCATTACACAAACATACATACATGCATACTTACATGTACGTGTATTTGCGTTCAAAATGATAACGATGATAAACACATCAATAAAGACAAATACAATAACAATGACATTAACAAAGATACTAAATAGGTAAAGAAGAAAATGTATAATAAACAAGAAAAAATAAAGAAAAGAAAAGAAATAACAAAGACACCAAATAGATGAATAAAAGAAATATAATAAACAAGAAAAAGAAAAAGAAAAGAAAAGAAATGACAAAGACACCAAATAGATGAATAAAAAATATAATAAACAAGAAAAAGAAAAAGAAAAAGAAAAGAAATGACAAAGACACCAAATAGATGAATAAAAAATATATAATAAACAAGAAAAAAATATAGAAAATAAAAGAAAGGACAAAGATAGATATAATAAATAAGAAAAGGAAAAGAAAAGAAAAGAAGAAGAAAGATTAAGAAGAAGAAAACCGAGAGAATAAAAGTTTGCTATTTATTCTGGGGGAAATTTAGTAAAAAAAGTTCAAGATTTAAATTCTGAAGTTTAATGTGTTTTTTGCACATAATGAGCTTGGAACAGCGGTGTTTGCATTAGCCCAGTCTGCTTCCTAAACTGCGCTGGCCCACTCTGCTTCCTAAACTGCGCTGGCCCACTCTGCTTCCTAAACTGCACTGGCCCACTCTGCTTCCTAAACTGCGCTGGCCCACTCTGCTTCCTAAACTGCGCTGGCCCACTCTGCTTCCTAAACTGCGCTGGCCCACTCTGCTTCCTAAACTGCGCTGGCCCACTCTGCTTCCTAAACTGCGCTGGCCCACTCTGCTTCCTAAACTGCGCTGGCCCACTCTGCTTCCTAAACTGCGCTGGCCCACTCTGCTTCCTAAACTGCGCTGGCCCACTCTGCTTCCTAAACTGCGCTGGCCCACTCTGCTTCCTAAACTGCGCTGGCCCACTCTGCTTCCTAAACTGCGCTGGCCCACTCTGCTTCCTAAACTGCGCTGGCCCACTCCCTGCTTCTAAACTGCGCTGATGTTCACCACTCTGCTTCTAAACTGCGCTGGCCCACTCTGCTTCCTAAACTGCGCTGGCCCACTCTGCTCTTCTAAACTGCGCTGGCCCACTCTGCTTCTATTTTTCAGCAACCTGCTGCGCTGGCCCACTCTGCTTCCCCTAAACTGCGCTGGCCCACTCCCGCTTCTAAGCACCGCTGCTCTCTGCTTCTAAACTGCGCTGGCCCACTCTGCTTCTAAACTGCCGCTGGCCCACTCTGCTTCCCCTAAACTGCGCTGGCCCACTCTGCTTCCTAAACTGCGCTGGCCCACTCTGCTTCCTAAACTGCGCTGGCCCACTCTGCTTCCTAAACTGCGCTGGCCCACTCTGCTTCCTAAACTGCGCTGGCCCACTCTGCTTCCTAAACTGCGCTGGCCCACTCTGCTTCCTAAACTGCGCTGGCCCACTCTGCTTCCTAAACTGCGCTGGCCCACTCTGCTTCCTAAACTGCGCTGGCCCACTCTGCTTCCTAAACTGCGCTGGCCCACTCTGCTTCCTAAACTGCGCTGGCCCACTCTGCCTCTTGGTGAATGGGAAGGATGTGTGGGTGAATAAAGATGAGAGAAAGAGTGAATGGTGGATTAAAGAAATAGAGGTTTAATAACTTGATTCACATACAACACATACATACACATATACAACGCACAAACACACATACACATACACACATACATATACACACACACGCTCAAACAAACAAACATACATACAAACAAACAAGTAAAAACACACACATACACAAAGAAACACACGCACACTCAAACTAACAAACACACACACATGCGTACACACACATACACATAAACACCCACACACACAAAACAAACAAACACACACACACACAAACATACACAGACAAACAAACACACAAAAACATACACAAACAAACAAACACACACACATACACAAACATACACAAACATACAAACACACACAAACATACAAACACACAAACATACACAAACACACACAAACAACACCAAAATACCAAAGAAAAAAACAACACGCGATTATTCTGCAAACGCAAACATACCCATAAACCAACATGGCCGCACGCGACGCCCAGGGACCACATATCACATACATCATAATGACCAAAAATCGGGAAGAGATTTAGCCTCATAAAACTACAATCAAAAATACATTACTGGCAACATCCGCCAAACAGTTGCCAAATCGTATATTTCTCTGACGAATTTGTCTCTTGATGTTCGGTCTTATTTTTGTTATTGTCTTTTGTTTTTATGTCTTGGTCTATTTTTTATTTTATTTTTCTTTCTTGATTTTGTTGTTGTCTTTTGTATTTATTTATTTTTGACTTTCCTTTCTTTTCATTTCTTGTTTGTTTGTTTTTTTGTCTTTTGTATTTGTTTTTCTCTTCCTTTCTTTTTCTTTCTTGATTTTTTTTTTGTTGTCTTTTGTTTTTATTTATTGATTTTTTTTTCTTTTCCTTCTTTTCTTTCTTGATTTTGTTGTTGTCTTTTTATTTATACTTGATATTTTTTTGCGGGAATGTTCTCCAAATGTTCTTTAAGAAATGTTCAGCGAGATGTTCTCCTAACAATAACAACAATATAAATATCTAATGGTTTGTTATCATGTTCTTTAAGAGATATTCAGCAAAATATTCTCCTAAATTAATAACAATATGAATATCTAATAAGAATATAAATATCTGATCACAATGTTTTGTTATCATTGATTTTATGATTTTATGTCCTTCACAATGTTCTCAAAAAAAAAAAATAATAATAAAAAAATAATAATAATAACAAAAAAATAAAAATAAATAAAATAAATAGATAAAAATAAAAAATGCACAATGTCAATCTCAAAAAAAGTAGAAAAAAAAAGAAATAGAATAAAAAACAAAAAAACAAAAATGTTCTCCCCCAGAATGCGCCCTAATGTCCCCCCTCAGAAGAACGCCCACGCAGCCGTTGCATTAGGGCGCCTCCCCCCCCCCCCGCAACGGCTGCAATCTGCACCGTGTTCTTTCATCTTGCAATAATCACACCTCGTCTTTGCAATCGCCGACCCTCGCTGAGCTAGACATTAAACCGCGGGGTGGGGTGGGGTGGGGTGGGGGTGGGGGAGGGGTTGGTGGGTGGGGTGGGGGCGTGGGGTGGGGTGGAGGGTGGGGGTGGGGGGCGGGGATGGAGGGTGGGGTGGGGATGGGGTGGGGTGGGGGCGTGAGGAGGGCTTGGAGGGTGGGGGCGTGGAGGGTGGGGGGTAGGGGAGTGGAGGGTGGGATGGGGATGGGGTGGGGAGTGGGGGGCTTAGAGGGTGGGGTGGGGAGGCTGCGTAGGATGGGGTGGGGGGGAGGGTGACTGTCTCTTCCTCCTCCTCCTCCTTTCTTATCCTCTTCTTTCTTCCTATTTCCTCTTACATGATTCTACCTTTTCCTCCTCCTCTTCTACCTCTTTTCATCATCCTAGTTGTCTTTTTCGTTTTCTTCCACTTCTTCTGTCTTTTATCATTATTATCTTTATTCATATTCTCTTCTTTATTATCATTATTGTTACCCTCCATATCATTCATCATCATTATAATCTCCTCCTCCTTCTTAAATCCTCCCTCCTCCTCCCTCCTTCCCCCTTCCTCCTCCTCCCTTCCTCCTTCCTCCTCCTCCCTCCTTCCTCCCTCCTCCTCCCTCCTCCGTCCCTCCTCCTCCTCCCTCCTCGTCCCTCCTTCCCCCTCCCTCCTTCCTCCCTCCTCCTCCCTTCCTCCTTCCCCCTCCCTCCTCCTCCCTCCTCCTTCCCTTCTCCTTCCTCCTCCTCCTCCCTCCTCCCTCCTTCCCTCTCTCTCCTTCTCCCTCCTTCCGCCTCCCTCCTCTCCTCCTTCCCCCTCCCTCCTCCCCTCCTTCCCCCTCTCTCCTTCTCCCTCCATCCCCCTCCTCCTTCCCCCTCTCTCCTTCTCCCCTCCCCTCCTTCCCTCTCTCCTTCTCCCCTCCTTCCTCCCTCCCTCCTCCCCTCCTTCCCTCTCTCCTTCTCCCTCCTTCCTCACCTCCTTCAATTTAATGAGAAATACGATCATTCTCCTCATATTAGACTGATTACAACCCCCTCCTTCCCTCCCCTCCTCCTTCTGTGAGTGATAACACCTCCTTCCTTCCCCTCCCCTCCCCAACTTCCCTCCCTTCCCTATCCCTCCAACCCCCCTACTCCTCTTTCTCTTTCAAATGATGGCGCCTTTAGCCTCTATTCCCCTCTCCTTCCCCTCCCTTTCCTTTCCTAGACCTTCTCCCCTTTCCACACTTCTCTCCCCTCTGTCTCTCCTTTCCCTCTATTCCCTCTCTCTCTTCTCTTCTCTCTTCTCCTTCCTCTCTTCCTCTCTCTGCCTTTCCGTCTTTCTCCCTCTCTCTCCCTTCCCTCTTCCCTTCTCTCTCCCATTCTTTCTCTTCTCTTCTCTTTCCCTCCCCTCTCTTCCTCTCTCTCTCCCGTTCTTTCTCTCTCTCTCTCCTGTTCTTTCTCTTCTCCTCTCTCCCTTTCTCTCCCCTTCCCTCTCCTTCCCTCTCTTTCCCTTCCCTTTTCTCCCCACCCTCTCTCCCTCCCCCACTCTCCTCCTCCCTCCCCCACTCCCCTCCCCCGTCATTAACCCTGCAGGACATCTGGGAATAAATTGGTCTCATCCACAACATACTTATTTTCACACTTGATAACTTTTTTTTCTCTCTATTTCTTTCTTTGTGTCTTGGTTTCTTTAATTTTTTATTTCTTTCTCTTTTCCTTCTTTCTTTTTTTGTATTTTTGTGCCTGGGTGTCTGTCTGCTCTCTCTTTCTCTCTGTCTCTCTCTCACTCTCCCTCCCCCCTCTCTCTATCTTTCTCTATTTCTCTCTCTCTCTCTCTCTCTCTCTCTCTCTCTCTCTCTCTCTCTCTCTCTCTCTCTCTCTCTCTCTTTCTGTCTCTCTCTTCTCTCTCTTCTCTGTCTCTCTCTCTCTTTCTGTCTCTCTCTATTGTCTCTCTATCTGTATGTCTGTCTGTTTACTCTCTCTCTCTCTCTCTCTCTCTCTCTCTCTCTCTCTCTCTCTCTCTCTCTCTCTCTCTCTCTCTCTCTCTCTCCCTCTCTCTCTCTCTCTCCCTCCCTCCCTCTCCCTGTTTACCTTCACACAAATGAAGCGAAGAAACTGCAATTTCTCTTCAATTATCATGCTTTCGGAGTCCTTAATAGCGAAGAGAAAGGGGGAAGAGGGGGAGAGGAGGAGAGCAGAGGGGAAGGAGGGAGGAGAGGGGAGGGAAAGAAGAGAGGAGACAAAAGGGGAAAGGTAGATAGGATGAGAGGAAGGGTTAGAAGGAGGAGAAGGAGAGGAGGAGATAGGAGAAGAGGGGGGAAGAAGGGTGGATAAGAGAAAGAGGAGTGTAAGGGAAAGAAGAAAAGAGAAGAAGAGAAATGAGAAAGTAGGAAGAGGCAGGCAGAAAAGAAGAGTAGAGAATAGAAGAGGAGACGATAAGAAAGAGAAAAGTAGCCAAGAGGGGAGGACGAGGAGTAGGGGGAGCAGGCGAATAAGAAGAGGAGGGAGGGGGGGGGAGGGCAGACGAATAAGAAGAGGAGGAGGGGGGGGAGGGGGGGACGATAAGGGGAGAAGGTTTACCTACTTTTATTCCGTAATTTGGTTTAATGGCGGACAATAAACACGTAGAGTGACACTTCTGGCACGCGATGGCACTCTCCTCTCCCCTTCCTTCCCCTCACTCTCCTCCCCCTCTTTTCCCCCTTTTTTTTACCTCACTCTCCCCTTCCTTCCCCTCACTCTCCTCCCCCTCTTTTCCTCTTTTTTACCTCACTCTCCCCTTCCTTCCCCTCACTCTCCTCCTCCTCTTTTCCCTTTTTTACCTCACTCTCCCTCTTTCTCTTCCCTCTCCTCCTCCCTCTTTTCCTCTTTTTTACCTCACTCTCCCCTTCCTTCCCTCACTCTCCTCCTCCTCTTTTCCCCTTTTTTACCTCACTCTCCCTCTTTCTCTTCCCTCACTCTCCTCCCCCTCTTTTCCTTTTTTTTTACCTCACTCTCCCTCTTTACCTCACTCTCCCTCTTTCTCTTCCCTCTCTCCCCTTTCTTCCTCTTCCAATTTTCTCCTTATTTACCTCACTCTCCCTCTTTCTCTTCCCTCTCTCTCCTCTTTATTCCCTTTACTCACTCTCCCTCTTTCTTTCCTTCTTCCCTTTCTTCCTCTTCCAATTTTCCCCTTCCTCACTCTCTCTCTCTCTCTCTCCCTCTTTCTTCCCCCACCCCTTTCCCCTTACTTTCTCCTTATTTACCTCATTCTCTTCTCTTTCTCTTCCCCCTCTCTCTTTATTCCCCAATTTTCTCCCTCTATTTTCCCCTATTTACCTCACTCTCTTTCCCTCCCTCTCTTTTCTCCTATTTCTTCCTCTCTCTCTCTCTTCCCTTTTTACCCCACTCTTTCTATCTCCTCTTTGCTCTCCTCTCCCTCCCCTCTTTCCTTCCCCTCCCTCTCTCCTCCTCTTTCTCATCTCATTATTCTTTCATTTATTTGTTATTCTCATTAATTCATTTATACGTGTATCTATTTATCAGTTTCTTTATTTTTTAGAGGAGGAGAGAGGGAGAGGAAAGGAAAGAGGAGATAGAAAAAAGAGTGGGATAAAAAGGGAAGAGAGAGAGAGGAAGAAAGAGGGGAGAGAGAGGAGGGAAGGAAAGAAAATAAAGAAAAAAGTTTCTTTATTTTTTAGGGTTTTATTGATTCGTCTTGTGGTATTTCGTCTCGCGTGGTATTCCATCGTTGGTTGGAGGGAATCGTCTTGGTATTTTTGTGGTACCTTCCCTCTGCCCTCCCTCCCTCCCTCTCTTCTTCCCTCCCTCCCTCTTTCCTTCCCTCCCTCCTTCCTTCTCTCTCTCCCTCCCTCCCTCCCTCCTTCAATCCCTCCTTCCTTCCCTCTCTCCTCCCTTCCTCCTTTCTTCCTTCCTTCCTTCCTCCTTCCCTCTCTCCTCCCTCCTCCTGCCCTCCCTTCCTTCCTTCCCTCTCTCCCTCCCTCCTCCCTCCTTCCTTCCTCCCTTCTTTCCTCCTTCCCTCACTCCCTCCCTCCTTCCCTTCTTCCTTCTTCCCTTCCCTTCCTCCCTCCTGCCCTCCCTCCCTCCCTCCCCTCCCTTTGTAACTTCCCTCCCTCTCTGTCCTCCTTCCCTCTCTCCTTCTCTCTTTGTCCTCCTGCCCTCCCTCCCTCCCTCCCTCCCTCTCCCTCCCTCTGCCGAAGCAATACATCGTTACCAGGGATTTGGTTTGGTATCTCTGTGTAAGTGTTTCTCTCCCCCTCCCCATCCTTCCCTCCCTTCCCCCTTCCAATTTGCACCATCCATCCCCTCCCCCCCACCCTCCCAAACACACTCTGTCTCTCTCTCACTATTTGTTACTGAGGATTTTCATTAGTCTCTTCATTATCCTTCTCTCCTTTCATCGTACACTGTCCATGTTTTCCCTCTTCTCCTTCCCTCCCTCCCCCCCTTCCCTTCTGTTGCTGTGCTCCCCCCCCCTCTCCCTTTCTGTTGCTGCCCCTCCCCCCACCATTCCCCCTCCCTCCCTCTCCCTTCCTGTTGCTGCCCCCCACCATTCCCCCCTTCTTGCTGTGCCCCCCCACCATTCCCCCTCCCCGCCAAGTATCACTTCGTTAGTGGGGATTTTGTCTGGTATCTGTGTGTAGCAGCTCCTTGCTCTTACTCCCCCTCCCCCACTTCCCACTCCCCCACTCCCTGTCTTACTCTCCTTTTCTCTCTTTCTTCCTCTTTCCTTCCCTCTCCATCTCTCTCCTTCCCTCCCTTCTTCTTTCTTTACCTTCCATTGTTTTCTCTTCCTTCCCTTGCCTTCATTAATTCCTCATCTCCCTTCTTCTCCCCCTTTCTCCCTTCCATTACTTCTCCCTCTTCTTACCCTCCTTTTTTCCTTCCCTTCCCTTCTTTCCCCTTTCCTTTTCTCTCCTGTCCCCTCCTCTCCCCTTCCCTCTCTTATCCCCATCCTCTCAGCTCCCCCCTCCCCTCTTATCCCCTCTCTCTTTCCCTCCTCTCCCCTTCCTCTCCTTTCCCCATCCTCTCAGCTCTTCCCCTTCCTCTCCTATCCCCTCTCTCCCTTCCTTATCCCTCTCCCTCCCTTCCTATCCCCTCTCCCCTCCCTTTCTCTCCCCTCTCCCCTCCCCTCCTATCCCCTCTCTCCTTCCCAACCAATCCCCTCTCCCCTCCCTTCCTCTCCCCTCACCCCCACCCCCCCACCCCCCAAAAAAAAGAAAAAAGAAAAAAAAAACTTTGTCCACATTGTCCAGTGAGCAAAAGGATAGCCCCGTGTGTTGGCTACCTATCAGCGCCATTCTAGAATAATCTGTTGAAAAACAAGGGTGATTAGAGACTAGGGTTTTCGAAAGGGGGGTGGGGGGTGAGGGGGTAATCTGGGGGAGGGATGGGGGGATGGGGGGAAGGTATGTGTCTCTACCTGCCATTGTTTTTTTTTTTTTTTTTTTTTTTTTTGCTTCTACTTGTTGTTGTTTTTCGTCGCATTTCCCTTCTTCTTTTTTAGAGCATGTGCATCTCTCTTTCTCTTTCATTCTCTATCTATCTATCTATCTATCGCTCTTTCTATCTCTATCTCTATATCTCCTCTCCTCTTCTCTCCTCTCTCTCTCTCTCTCTCTCTCTCTCTCTCTCTCTCTCTCTCTCTCTCTCTCTCTCTCTCTCTCTCTCTCTCTCTCTCTCTCTCTCTCTCTCTCTCTCTCTCTCTCTCTCTCTCTCTCTCTCTCTCTCTCTCTCTCTCTCTCTCTCTCTCTCTCTATCTCTTTCTCTAGATTTCTCTTTCTGTAAATATGTGTGTGCACGCGTATGTGTATGTATGTATATATGCACGTATGTGTATGTTTGAGTGTGTGTGCGTATAAATCACTCATAAATCCTCTTTGTTTATCCAGCTCGGCTTCAATAGGAACCTTTGTGTGAGGTGTATAGTAACTTGCCGGGATGCCATGCAAGGCTGCGGTGCCAGGGAGTGCCATTATGTGTTTGTGTCTGTGTAGGGGAGGGGGAAAGGGGAGGGGGAAAGGGAGGGGAGGAGGGGGAGGGGGAGGGGGAGGGGGGAGGGGGGTAGCATTGTGATATGTGGTCGGCTGTATTGTTATGCGTGTTCGTGTGCTGTGTGGCTATGCGTGTTTGTGTGGTTTGTGGCTATGCGTGTTTGTTTGTCATGTGGCTGTGTGTGTTTGTGTCCTATGTGGCTATGGTGTTTGTCTGTCATGTGGCTATGTGTGTTTGTGTTCTGTGTGGGTATGCATGTTTGTGTGCTGTGTGGCGATGCTTGTTTGTGTGCTGCGTGGCTATGTGTGTTTGTGTGCTGTGTGGGTATGCGTGTTTGTTTGTCATGTGGCTATGTGTGGTTGTTTGTCATGTGGCTATGCGTGTTTGTGTCCTATGTGGCTATGCGTGTTTGTGTCCTATGTGGCTATGCGTGTTTGTTTGTCATGTGGCTATGTGTGTTTGTGTGCTGTGTGGCTATGCGTGTTTGTGTCCTATGTGGCTATGTGTGTTTGTTTGTCATGTGGCTATGTGTGTTTGTGTGCTGTGTAGCTAAGCGTGTTTGTTTGTCATGTGGCTATGTGTGTTTGTGTGCTATGTAGCTATGCGTGTTTGTTTGTCATGTGGTTATGCGTGTTTGTTTGTCATGTGGCTATGCGTGCTTGTGTGCTGTGTGGCTATGCGTGTTTGTTTGTCATGTGGCTATGTGTGTTTGTTTGTCATGTGGCTATGCTTGTTTGTGTCCTATGTGGCTATGGTGTTTGTCTGTCATGTGTGTTCGTGTGCTGTGTGGCTATGTGTGTTTGTCTGTCATGTGGCTATGCGTGTTTGTTTGTCATGTGGCTATGCGTGTTTGTGTCCCATGCGGCTATGCCTAAGTGTCTCTTTCTTCATGAGGTATGTGGTTAGTTCAGAAGTATTTCCATAGATGGTTACGATCGTTTAACTTTTTTTTATTATTTCCTTTTTTTTTGTATCATTCCTGACAAAGTGTTTTGTGCTGCGGCAATTTACATTCATTTCTGTCAGCATTTCTTTGTTTATGAGTTTTTAATTCTATTTATTTATTTATTTATTTATTTATTTATTTATTTATTTATTTATTATTATTATTTTTTTTTTTTATTATTCTTATCACGTCCTGGTATGAGTTTTGTGTTGTCTATTGCTATGAATTTTGGACTAGATTTATTTGTTTATATTTTTTTCTATGTCTATTTACTTATTTTAGCTTTTTTGTTTATTTGGTGATTTTTTTTATTTATATATTTATTGTTTATTTCATTTCTTTCACTTTATCTCTCCTCTCCTCCCCCCTTTTCCTCTCTCGCTCTCTTTCTCTCCCTCTCTCTCTCTCTCCCGTATCTCTCTCCCTCCCTCCTTCCCTCCCTCTCCCTCTCCCTCCCTCCCTCTCTCTCTCTCTCTCTCTCTCTCTCCCTCCCTCATCCCTCCCTCCCTCCTCCCTCCTCTCCCCCTCCCTCCCTCTCCCCCTCTCCCTCCCTCCCTCTCTCTCTCTTCCTCCCCCTCCCTCTCTCCCTCCCTCCCTCTCTCCCTCTCTCCTCCCTCCCTCCCTCCCTCCCTCCCCCCTTCTCCCTCTCTCTCCCTCCCCTTCTCCCTCCCCCCCCTCTCCCTCTCCCTCTCTCTCTCCCTCCCTCTCTCTTTCGACACACACCAAACCGCACCGAGATCCCTTTAGCCAATACGGTGAATTCGGACGGAGGCGCGCGAGTGAGTGCCAGTGAGTGCCAGTGAGTGCCAATGAGTGCCAATGCGTTACCCTGGCACGCCTCTGGGTATGTTCCGCCACCGTGACTCGTGTTACCTCTGAAGGGCGACCGAGAAGGGGACAAGAGTGAGGGAGAGCTGGGGATGGGACGTAGCGTCGTGGCGGTCATTTTGAGTGTGATGGCGGCGGGTGGTGGGGTGGGTGGGGGTGGGAGGTGCTGGTGGGAGGTATCTTGGGTTATTTGTTTTGGAGGTTGGTAAGTGGGGTGAGGGCGGGTAAGGGGATAGGGGGGTTAGTGTGTGTGTGTGTGTGTGTGTGAGGGGTGATGTGTGTATGTATGTGTGTGTGTGTGTCTGTGTATGTATGTATGTATGTGTGTCTGTAACTATTTTGTGGATATCCATAGATTAATATGTACATTTGTATTGTCCATTCATCATATACAGCACATATGTATGTATTTATGTACATATTTACGGATTCCCGCAAATGAACATAAACACACACACACACGCACACACACACACACGTGCCTCATGCCTGTCTTTGTGCATGAATTTTACATGTTTGTGAATCCATCTCTTACACTGACGTATCATGTAAAGTATGTTGCAACAGTGAATATGATGAATATGTTTGTAGAGAGAGAATTGGTACATGGATAGCCCTCTCGTGCGTTCATGTATGTAGGTATTCATTCGTTTATCCATTTATCTATTCACTCATTCATCTGTCTATCTATTTATCCATCTAGCTATCTATCTATTTATCCATCTATTAATCCGTCTATTTATCCTTCCATTCATTTATCAATTCATCTATCTATTCCTTCATTCATTCTTCCATCTATCTTTTCATCCATTCATTCATCCATCTATCTATTCATCCATTCATTCACCCATCTATTTATTCATTTATCCCTTTATCCGCCCATCCATCCATCCATTCATTTATTCATCCATCTATCTTCATCCACCCATCCATCCATTCAATTTTTCATTCATTCATTCATTCAATTTTTCATTCATTCATTCATTCAATTTTTCATTCATTCATTCATTCAATTTTTCATTCATTCAATCATTCAATTTTTCATTCATTCATTCATTCAATTTTTCATTCATTCATTCATTCAATTTTTCATTCATTCATTCATTCAATTTTTCATTCATTCATTCATTCAATTTTTCATTCATTCATTCATTCATCCAACCAGCCAACTAGCCTTACATACACACATGCATACACACATACATGCGTACGTAAATACAGACATAAGCATTAATAAAACGCATAGAAAAAGATGATAAATACATACATGTATTTACCCTCCCTCCCTTCCCCCCCCCCCCTTCTCTCTGCTTCTCTCCCTCTTCCTCTGCCTCCCCCTCTCTCTCTCCTTCCCTTCCCTTCCCCTCTCTACTTCCCTTCTCCTCTCCCTCTCTTCCCCTCCCTCCTACCCCTCTCCCTCCCTTCCCTTTCCCTCTCTCTCCCTCCTCCTCCCTTCCTCCTCCCTTCCCCCTCTCCTCCTTCCTCCCTCCCTCCTTCCCTTCCCTTCCCTTCCTTCCCTCTCCCTTCCCTCTCTCCTTCCCTTCCCCTCCCTCTCCCTTCCCTTCCCCTCCCTCCCTCTCCCCCCCTCTCCCTCTCCCTCCTTCCCCTCTCCTTCCCCTTTCCTCTCTCCCTCCCTTCCCTCCTTCCCTCTCTCCCTCCCTTCCCCTTTCCCTCCCTCCTCCTTCCTCCCCCTCTCTCCCTCTCCCCCCCCCCAGCCCAGCTTTATCTTAAACGCTTCACAAATTGATTTCCAAAGATTTGAAAATCATATTGGTGTCGCTTATACGTTGGGAGATGTGCAAAAACTTTTTATGCATTGACCAGCAAAGTCGGATTGACTGAGAAGGGTTATGTAAGCCGCTTAGAGAAAGGAAAAAAAAAAATGATGAAAAAAAAAATGGACTAGAATTTTTATACGGTGAAGGAATAGGAAGGAAAAAAAATGAATGAAAAAAAGTGGACTAGAATTTTTATACGGTGAAGGAATAGGAAGGAAAAAAATGAATGGAAAAAAAATGGACTACAATTTTTATACGGTGAAGGAATAGGAAGGAAAAAAAATGAATGAAAAAAATATAATGGAATGTTTTTTTTTTTTTAAATGAGGGATTATTGAACCTAAGATAATAATGATAAAAAGATCAGGAAGATAAAATGAAAAAATAAAATATCGAAAAGGATAAATACAAGAAAGAAGCTAAAATATTTTACACACACACTTAAAAAAAAAAAAAAAAAAATATGCCGAGAGAAAATTAAAAAGAAGAAAAAAAATGATGACCCACCTTCTGGCAACACGGGAAGTAGATGCCACGTATTGATAGTCAATATTTATTTTGATGTTTGCGTGTCTGGATGGAAGCCTTCAATATTCTGGTGTGAAATATTTAGTGGCCAATATACGTTATGCGTCGCCAGTGTTTTATGGAGGGAGTGCTTCTTGTGTCTGTGATCCTGTGCGTGTGTAAGTGCGCGCGTGTGTACACTTCTTGTGTGTGTGTAAGTGGAAGTGTGTGTATGAGTGTAATCGTGTGTATGTAAGGTTAAGTGTATGTGTGTGTGTGTGTGTGTGTGTGTGTGTGTGTGTGTCTGTGTAAGTATGTGTGTAAGGGTAAGTGTGTGTGTGTGTGTGTGTGTGAGTGTGTGTATGTTTGTGTAAGCGCGTGTATAATCGTGTACTTATAAGTATAAGTGTATATGTGACTATCTGCATAAGTACAAGTATTCATCTGCCTGTAAATGTGTGTAAATGAAAGCATGTGCGTGTGCGTGCATGTACACCATTCAAGCGCACATGGCGTATCGGCGTGTACACTAATTTCGTATTGAATGTCAACAAGGTGATGTTATCTGAAAAGAGAATACGTAACGCTGGCGTGGAGATATTGCTTATAATCTCTGGTAAATATAAATGAATTTATTAAAAATGTATGTACATAAATATGAAGAAACCGAAGTGTATCTATCTATCGAGTTTTCTATCTATCTGTCTATCTCTCTTTCTCTTTCTTTCTTTTTTTATCTATCTGTTTATCTCTCTTTCTCTTTCTTTCTTTTTTTATCTATCTGTCTATCTCAATTTCTATTTCTTTCTCTTTTTATCTATCTGTCTATCTCAATTTCTCTTTCTTTCTTTTTTATCTATCTGTCTATCTCTCTTTCTCTTTCTTTCTTTTTTATCTATCTGTCTATCTCTCTTTCTCTTTCTTTCTTTTTTTATCTATATGTCTATCTCTATATATCTATGTATTATTATTTATTGCTTTATATATGTCTGTATACATCTATATCCATCTATCGATCTATCTGCCTCTCTCTCTCTCTCTCTCTCTCTCTCTCTCTCTCTCTCTCTCTCTCTTTCTTTATCTCTTTCTCACCCTCTCTCTCTCTCTCTCTCTCTCTCTCTCTCTCTCTCTCTCTCTCTCTCTCTCTCTCTCTCTCTCTCTCTCTCCGTGTGTGTGTGTGTGTTTGTATGTATGTATGTGCGTGTGTGTATGCATGTATGTATGTATGTATATATCTGTGTGTATATATATATGTATATATGTATGTATATACGTGTATAGTTATATCTGTGCTGTGGTGTGCACATGTATTCGTGGATGTGTGTGTGCGTGAATGTATGTAGTGTATGCGTGTGCGTGCGTGCGTGTGCGGGTGTTCATAAGCCCGTGTTTTACGAGCCAGAGATCTGTCTTGCGGCCGCTGTTACCGGGTGATCGTTATACGGCACAAAAGCCCCTGGCCGATAGAGTCCGGTAAATTCGCTTCTTTTCAGGATCAGGTTGACATCTATAATCTATACTTATGGAGGGTCAGGAGACGTGCACACGGCGAATCCAGTCATGCACACGCACACACATACATAGGTAGGAGCGCATGCACGTACGCACGCATTCACACGCACGCACACAAGAACGCACGCACGCACATGTACGAACGCACGCACGCACTCTCACACGAACGCATGCACGCACACACACGCATACACACACACACATACACACACAC
>NC_091582.1:14970226-14972726 GCF_042767895.1 Penaeus vannamei | reverse complement strand
TATATATATATATATATATATATATATATATCTTTTTATCTGGTGAAGGGAAGTTTCTTTTATTCTTTCTCTTTTATGATTTTTTTTAAAATATTAAATGCGAACATATACATATATACTTTCATTATATTCTTTCTTTTCATCTCTCTCCTCTCTTTATTTCTCTCTCTCTCTATCTGCGTCTCCTTCTCTCTCTCTCTCTCTCTCTCCGTCTCCTTCTCTCTCTCTCTATCTCCCTCTCTCCCTCTCTCCGTCTCCCTCTCCCTCTCCCTCTCCCTCTCCCTCTCCCTCTCCCTCTCCCTCTCCCTCTCCCTCTCCCTACCTCCCTTTCTCTCCCTCTCCCTCTCTTTCTCCATCACCCTCTTCCTCTCTCCCCTTCTCTCTCCCTCTCCCTCTCTTTCTCCATCACCCTCTCCCTCTTCCTCTCTCCCCTTCCCTCTCCCTCTCCCTCTCCCTCTCCCTCTCCCTCTCTTCCTCCATCACCCCCTCCCCCCCTCCTCTCCAATATATAATCTAGTAATATGATCCCCATTTTTGTTTCTATTCTAATTGCCATTAGCTCTCATCAAAGGACAGATTAGCAGTTCCGTGTGGTCGGGTGACAGCTGTAATTAAATGCAGATTATTGAGTGATTCCGAAGCAATGATTGAGAGTTCAGGGTATTTGTAGGTCGATGTGGATCTAATGATTCTGTTTCTGTGTTTGGGTCGGTTGCACTCCGAGACGGGGCGAAGGGGGTGTGAGAGGGAGAGGGGGAGAGAGGGAGAGAGAGAGAGGGAGAGAGAGGAGGGAGAGGGAGAAGGAGAGGGAGGGAGGGAGAGCAAGAGGGAAATGGAGAGAGGGAGAGAGAGAGAGGGAGAGAGGGAGAGAGAGAGAGGGAGAGAGAGAGAGAGAGAGAGAGAGAGAGAGAGAGAGAGAGAGAGAGAGAGGAAGGGAGAGAGAGAGAGGAGGAGGGGAGGGAGAGAGGGAGGGAGAGAGAGAGAGAGAGAGAGAGGGAGGGAGAGAGAGAGAGAGAGAGAGAGAGAGAGGGAGAGGGAGAGGGAGAGGGAGAGGAGAGGGAGAGGGAGAGAGAGAGAGAGAGAGAGAGAGAGAGAGAGAGAGAGAGAGAGAGAGAGAGAGAGAGAGAGAGAGAGAGAGAGAGAGAGAGAGAGAGAGAGAGAGAGAGAGAGAGAGAGAGAGAGAGAGAGAGAGAGAGAGAGGAGAGGGAGAGGGAGAGAGAGGGAGAGAGAGAGAGAGAGAGAGAGAGAGAGAGAGAGGGAGAGAGAGAGGAGAGGAGAGGGAGAGAGGAGAGGGAGAGAGAGAGAGAGAGAGAGGGAGAGGGAGGAGGGGAGAGGGAGAGGGAGAGGGAGAGGGAGAGGGAGAGGGAGAGGGAGAGGGAGAGGGAGAGGGAGAGGGAGAGGGAGAGGGAGAGGGAGAGGGAGAGGGAGAGGAGAGGGAGGGAGAGGAGAGGGAGAGGGAGAGGGAGAGGGAGAGGGAGAGGGAGAGGGAGAGGGAGAGGGAGAGGGAGAGGGAGAGGGAGAGGGAGAGAGGGAGTCATAATATTATTGTTAATAATAATAACAATAATATTAATAGTAAAGATGATAATAATAATGATGATGATAATGATAATAAAAATAATGATAATGATAACGACAATGATAACAACAATGATAATGATAGTAATGATGATGATGATAACTAGTAAAAACATTATAAATGATAATAATGATAATAACAATGATGAAATGATAATATTGATAATAAAAAACAATAGTGTTTAAAATAAGAACAAAGACAATAATAATAATGTTGATAATGATATTAATAATAACAATAATAATAGTAATGATGATGTTGATAATGATGATAATAATAACAATCTATCTACTTCTCCACCTATCTATCTACCTACCTACCTGTCTATCGCCATCCGTATTTCGCCAATTTATCGATAGATGGAAAAAAACATCTATCAATTGTCCCTTACAAGTGCAGGTGACATCCGGGCATTCTTCACGCCTCGATCCTAATTATAAAATTAATTAACAGACTTATAAAGCGGGTTTTGTTAATTTAGTGATTTACATGCAATATAAAACCAATTATTATGCGTGTTATAAATAAGTTCAAGATTTTTTTTTTTTTTTTTTGAATGGCTGTCTATCAACCTATATCTGTATCTACTCGTATATCTGTATTTATGTTTATGCCCCTCCGTCTCTCTCTCTCTCCCTTCCTTCCACTCATTCTCTCTCCCTCCCTCCCTCCTTCCCTTTCTCTCTCTCTCTCTCTCTCTCTCTCTCTCTCTCTCTCTCTCTCTCTCTCTCTCTCTCTCTCTCTCTCTCTCTCTCTCTCTCTCTCTCTCTCTCTCTTTCTCTATCTGTCTCTCCCTCTCCCTCTCCCTCTCTCCCTTCCTCTTCCTCTCCCTATTTCCCTCCCTCTCCCTCTCCCTCCCCCCCTTCCTCTCCCTCTCCCTCTCTCCCTCTCTTTCTCCCTCCCTCTCTCCTTCGCCTCTCC
>NC_091582.1:14960226-14965226 GCF_042767895.1 Penaeus vannamei | reverse complement strand
GTCCCTGTCCCTGTCCCTGTCCCTGTCCCTGTCCCTGTCCCTGTCCCTGTCCCTGTCCCTGTCCCTGTCCCTGTCCCTGTCCCTGTCCCTGTCCCTGTCCCTGTCCCTGTCCCTGTCCCTGTCCCTGTCCCTGTCTCTGTCTCTGTCTCTGTCTCTGTCTCTGTCTCCCGCTCTCCCCTCCCCCTCTCACTCCCCTCACTGCAGTGTGTCCGAAGCTCTCCCTCTCCCTCGCAGTCAGGAATTTGGTCCACATTTCCCCTCATTGTTTGTGTGTTAACTGCCCTGCATGACAAGACGCTATTAAGCTCTCTCTCTCTCTCTTTCTTTCTTTCTTTCTTTCTTTCTTTCTTTCTTTCTTTCTCTCTTTCTCTCTTTCTCTCTCTCTTTCTTTCTTTCTTTCTTTCTTTCTTTCTTTCTTTCTTTCTTTCTTTCTTTCTTTCTTTCTTTCTTTCTTTCTTTCTTCTCTTCTCTTTCTTCTCTTTCTTTCTTTCTTTCTTTCTTTCTCTCTCTCTCTCTCTCTCTCTTTCTTTCTTTTCTCTCTCTCTCTCTCTCTCTCTCTCTCTCCCTCGTCTCCCCCCCTCCTCCTCTCGCTCTTCCTTTTGTTCTTCATCTCTTGTTTTGCATTTTTACTCTTTTTCTTCTTGTTGAAATTTTTGATTATTGTTGTTGTTGTTTTCTTCCTTATTCTTCGTCCTTTTGTTCTTCTCCTTTTTCCTGTTTCTTATCATCATCATCATCATCATCTTCTTCATTTTCTTCATCTTTTTCTTCTTCATCGTCTTCATTTTCTTCATCTTTTTCTTCTTGTTCTTTCTTTTCCATTTTCCTCGAAAATACCTTTCACCTCTTTCTGCTCTTCCCTTCACTTCCTTTCCTTATCTCTATTTCCTCTCCTGTCTCTCCGTTTCCTCTTTGCTTCTGCCCTCACTTCCCCTTTCCCCTCTTTGCTCTCTTCCTGTCCCCTTCTTCCCCTTCCCTCTCTTCCTCTTCTTGTCTGTCTTTTCTCTCTCATTCTTTTGATCCTATATTTCTCCCCCCTTCATCCTCATCTTCCCCTCTTCCCTCATTCTCTCCCTTCTCTCGTCTCCTTCTCTTCCCCCATTCCCTTCCTTCTCCCCTTTTCTCTTCTCCACTTCTCTATTTTTCCTCACATATTCTTTCCCCTTTTCACTCTTCCCACTTCTCTTCTCTTCCTCCTTCCCCATTCCCTCCCTTCTCTCCCTCTTCTCTTCTTCCTCCATTCCCTCTTTCTCCCCCTTTTCTCTTCTTCTCTTCCTCCCCCATTCCCTCCCTCCTCCCCTCTTCTCTTCTCTTCTTCATCCTCCCTTCCTCCTATCTCCCCTTTTCTCTCCTCCTCTTCTCTCTTCTCCTCTTCTCCCCTTCCCTCCCATCATTCCCTCCCCTCCTCCCCTCTCTCTTCTCCTCTTCCTCCCCCATTCCTCCTCTCCTCCCCTCTTCTCTTCTCCTCTTCCTCCCCCATTCCCTCTATCCTCCCCTCTTCCCTTCTCCCCTCTTCTCTTCTCCTCTTCCTCCCCCATTCCCTCCCTCCTCCCCTCTTCCTTTCTCCCCTTTTCTCTTCTCTTCTCCTCTTCCTCCTCCATTCCCTTTCTCCTCCCCTCTTCTCCCCTCCTCTTCCTCCCTCTTCCTCCCCCATTCCTCCCTCCTCCTTCTCTCTCTCTTCTCCTCTTCCTCCCCCATTCCCTCCCTCCTCCCCTCTTCTCCCCTTCCCCCATTCCCTCCCATCTCCCCTCTTCTCTCCTCCTCTTCTCTTCTCCTCTTCCTCCCCCATTCCCTCCCTCCTCCCCTCTTCTCCCCTCGTCCAGTATACACACTCTGCAGGCCATACGGGTTTTCGGGTAAAGGGTTAAATGAACGTAGGGCAGATAATGGGGAGGAAGAGAGAGGTAGAGAGAGGGAATAGGAGAGAAGTAGAGAGAGGAAAGAGGAGGGAAGAGGAGAGAAGAGTAGAGAGACAAAGAGAGAGGTTGAGAGAGGGAAGAGGAGGGGAGAGTAGAGAGACAAAGAGAGGGAATAGGAGAGAGGTAGAGAGAGAGGTGGAGAAAGGGAAGAGAACGAAGAGAGAGGTAGAGAGAGGAAACAGGAGAGAGGTAGAGAGAAGGAAAGAGAGAAAAAAGGAAGAAGAAGGAAAGGGAGGGAAAAGAAGGAAGAGAGGGAATAGGAGAGAGGGAAAGAGGAAGGGAAAAAAGAGAGGGAAAAGGAAGAAAAAAGGAGGAGAGGAAACAGGTAAAGAGAGGGAAGAGAGTGGGGAAAGGAGAATAGGAGAGAGGAATGAAGAAGAGAGGCATGGAGAGGTGGAGAGAGGGATATAGGAAAGGAGAGGAAGGAGAAGAAGGAAGGAAACGGAATAAAGAGGGATGGAGAGAGCCGAAATGAGAAGGAGAAAAGGGATGGAATACAAGACAAGGAATAAATAGAGTATGAATAAGGGAATATAAGAGAAGGATGAATAGAGAAGAAAAGAGAAAAGAGAATAAATAGGGAGAGATAAATGGAGATGGAGAGGGAAGAAAAGAGAAGAGAAAGGGGGGAGGATGTAAGAGAGAAAGAGAAAAGAGGGAACGATAAAACAGAGAGAAGGAGAGTGAAAGCAATAAAAGCATAGAAAGAGAGGAGAAAGAAGAGAGATAACAAAGCAGGTGGAATATAAGAGAGGGCATAAAGAAGAGAGAATAGGCAAGGTAAGATAAAAGATTATACAAACGGTCAGGTGAAAGATGGAATTGGAAAATGGATGATGGAGTGGGAAGGGTAAATGGATTAGGGAATTGATGAATTGTTCGATGTGTAAAGAGGGAGAAAGAAGAGAGAGAGAGGGGGAAGAAGATGAGTGAGAGAGAGAGAGAGCTAGATAGATAAAGAAAGAGAGAGAGAGAGAGAGGGAGAGAGAGAGAGAGAGAGAGAGAGAGAGAGAGAGAGAGAGAGAGAGAGAGAGAGAGAGAGAGAGAGAGAGAGAGAGAGAGAGAGAGAGAGAGAGAGAGAGAGAGAGAGAGAGAGAGAAAGAGAGAGAGAGAGAGAGAGGCAGTGAGGACGAGAGAGAAAAATAAAGAAAGCCAAAGAAAGAGAAATAAAAAAAAGAAAAAAATAATAAAATCAGAGAAAGCTGTAAACGAACAACACGGACAATAGTAAAAAAGAAAAAGAAGAAGAAGAAGAAGAAGAAGAGGAAGAAGAAAAGAATCCTTTTGCTTTCTCGTGATGGAAAGCTTTGTTCATTTCCCGCCTCCGTTGCTCCTCTTAATGTCCTTTCAATTAGTCCCAAGCACGCATTTTTCCCTTTCCTTCTGTCTTCATTTTTTTTCTCATTTTTTTTCCTTCTTCTTCCCCTTCCTCTTTCTTTTTTTCCTCTCTTTTCCCCTTTTTTTTTGCCGTCTTTCTTTCTTTTTTTTCTTTTTTCCTTTCTTTCTCTTTTCCCTTCTTTTTTTGCCGTCTTCTTTCTTTTTTTCGTCCTTTCCCTTCTTTCTTTTTTTCCTTTCTCTTTTCACTGTCTTCTTTTACTTTTTTTTTCCCTTCTTTTTTCTTTTATTTTTCGTTCTTTCCCCTCTTTCTTTTTTTCCTTTTTTTCCCTGTATAGGCTGGGCAGTGATTGGTTCTGCCTCTGACGTCATAAGATTTCCTGATGGCGTCACGGATTGCTTTTTTATGACGTCACGGTTTGTTTTGATAGTGTCTGTCTTCTGTGACGTCACGGTGATTTGATGACGTTTTGATTGCGTCACATTTTTTTTCTCTTTTTTGGTGGGAGGGGGGCAAAACACGGTGATCTGATGACGTCACGGTGTTTTCGATGACGTCATGGCTTGTTTCAGAAAGAGACCGCCGGGTTATGACCTTTTGTTCCGGGTCGTTCGTGATGTCTGCGCCATGTCCTATTTCTTATTTTTTTATCGTTTTTATTTTGTGTGTGTGTTTCTTTTTGCCTCAGAGGTAATTTTGAGTCGTTGCCGGAGACAATAACGACTGATGAGACGAGTAAAGAAAGATAAGAAAGAGATAAAAAAGTAGATACGAGAAAATGGCGACCGGTCTATAAAGTCTATAAAAAATAATGGCTTTGTGGGTATTTTTGCCGCATTTGACACCGATTTTTATTTCCTTCCATTGATTTATTGGAAGATATGAATAGAGAGAATGGAGGGGAGGTGGGGGGAGGTGGGGGAGAGGAGAGGAAGAGAGGGAGAGAGATGAAGAAGTGGAGAATGATAAAGATGAAAATAAGAAGCAAAAATGATGATCGACGATGAAGAACATAGTGAGAAAAGGTCAACAAAGAATGAAAGATGAATGAAAGGAGAGGGAAGGGAGGGAGGGAAGGGAGGGAAGGGAGGGAAGGGAGGGAGGGAAGGGAGGGAAGAGGAGGGGAGGGAGAGGAAGAGACAAAGAATGTAAATGGATTTTCTCAGTGACACGTAATTTAAGGGAAAGAATTCACAGAACTAAAAGTGTTTACTATTTATACAGAAAGAAAGAAAAGGAGAGAGAGAGAGAAAGAGAAAGAGAGAGAGAGAGAGAGAGAGAGAGAGAGAGAGAGAGAGAGAGAGAGACAGAGAGAGAGAGAGAGCGAGAGAGAGAGAGAGAGAGAGTGACTCACAGAGAGAGAGAGACTCACAGAGAGAGAGAGACTCACAGAGAGAGAGAGACTCACAGAGAGAGAGAGAGACACAGAGAGAAGCTCACAGAGAGAGAGACAGAGAGAGACAGAGAGAGACAGAGAGAGAGAGAGAGAGAGAGAGAGAGAGAGAGAGAGAGAGAGAGAGAGAGAGACTCACAGAGAGAGAGAGACTCACAGAGAGAGAGAGACTCACAGAGAGAGAGAGACTCACAGAGAGAGAGAGACTCACAGAGAGAGAGAGACTCACAGAGAGAGAGAGACTCACAGAGAGAGAAGACGAGAGAGAAGAGACGAGAGAGAGAGAGAGAGAGAGAGAGAGAGAGAGAGAGAGAGAGAAAGACAGAGAGAGAGAGAGAGAGAGAGAGAGAGA
>NC_091582.1:14942726-14950226 GCF_042767895.1 Penaeus vannamei | reverse complement strand
GCTAAAAAAAGCGAACAGAGTACAATCGAACATTTCTTCTTCTTCTTCTCCTTCTTCTTCTACTTCTCCTCCTCCTCCTCCTCCTCTTCCTCTTCCTCTTCCTCTTCCTCTTCCTCTTCCTCTTCCTCTTCCTCTTCCTCTTCCTCTTCCTCTTCCTCCTCATCCTCATCCACTTCTTCTTCCTCCTCTTCCTCCCCTCCTCCTTCCTCTTCTTCTTCTTCTCTCTTCCTCTTCTTCTTTTCTTCCTTCTTCCTCTCTTCTTCTTCCTCTTCTTCTTCTTCAACCTTCCTCTTCTTCCTCCTTCTTCCTCTTCTCTCCTCTTCTTCTTCTCCTCTTCTTCCTCTTCTTCCTCTTCCTTCCTCTTCCTCTTCTTCCTCTTCTTCCTCTTCCTCTTCTTCCTCTTTCTTCCTTCTTCCTCCTCCTTCACTCTTCCGCTTCCTCTTCTTCCTCTTCTCCTCTTCCTCCTCCTCCCTCCTCCTCCTCCTCCTCCTCCTTCCTCCTCCTCCTCCTCCTTCCTTCCTTCCTTCCTCCTCCTCCTCCTCCTCCTCCTCCTTCTTCCTCATTCTCCTCCTCCTCCTCCTCCTCCTCCTCCTCTTCCTCCTCCTCCTACTCTTCCTACTCTTCCTACTCTTCCTCCTCCTCCTCCTCCTCCTCCTCCTTCTCCTTCTTCTTCTCTTTATTCCGAGATTGTAAAGTAAAAAAGTAACATTACTGACCCAGGAGCTTCTGCTTGTGTGTCACGTGATCGATGTCGACCGCCTGTTCCCTTGCTCTGTGTTACGTATGTAGGATAGAGACACGTGGGGTAAAGAGTGTGTGTTGCGTGTGCGTGTGTGTGTGTGTGGAGAGTGTGTGTTGCGTGTGTGTGTGTGTGTGTGTGAGTGTGTGTGTGTGTGTGTGGAGGGGTGGTAATGTGTGTGTGTGTGTGTGTGGAGAGGGGAGTAAATGCACATGTGTGTGTGTGGAAGGGGGAGTGAGTATGTGTGTGCGTGTGTGTGTGTGTGGAGAGGGGGTGAAAGTACGTGTACGTGTGTGTGTGTGTGTGTGTTGTGGAGAGGGGTTGGAGTACTGTGTGCGTGTGTATGTGTGTGTGGAGAGGAGGGTGAGTACGTGTGCGTGTGTGTGTGTGTGGAGAGGGGGGTGAGTACGTGTGTGTGTGTGTGTGTGTGGAGAGGGGGGTGAGTATGTGTGCGTGTTTGTGTGCGTGTGCGTGATAGATGGATAGATTGAGAGGGATAGAGAGAGAGACGGACAGACCGGGAAAGAGAACGAAGGAGAAAGAGATACAAAAATAAAAAGAGAAAGAGAAAGACAAAAACACAAGACACAAAGAGAGACCCAAAGAAGAAGCAGAAAGAGAGAAACACAAAGAGAGAGAGAGACAGAAATACAAAGGCAAATAACGAAAAGAAGAAAAGATATTAGCCAACGAACCAGTAATAAAAAACACGAAGAAAAAACAGAGCCCTCAACAGAAAGTGAAATAACAGACGAAACAAGAGACAATTACAGAGTAAGAAGAAGTGGAGTGAGTGGCAGGGAGGGGGAGGGAGGGGGAGGAGTGGAAGAGAGGGGGAGAGTGGGAGAGAGGGAGGGAGAAGAAAGGGGGAAAGAGAAGGGAGTGAAGGAGGGGGGTGGGAGAGGAAAAAAGGAAGAGAAGGGAAAGGGGGGAAGAGAGAGGGAGGGAGGGAGAGGGAGTAGAAGGAGGGGGTGGGAGAGGAGGGAGGGAGAGGAAGGGGGGAAGAGAGAGGGGGAGGGAGAGGGAGTGAAAGAGGGGGGTGGGAGGGAGGAGAGAGGGAGAAGGAAGGTGTGGGAGAGAGAGAGAGGGGGTGGGAGAGAGGGACTGAAGGGAGGGGGTGGGAGAGAGGGACTGAAGGAGGGAGTGGGAGAGAGGAGAGGGGGAGAGGAAGGGGGTAGAGAGAGGGCGAGGGAGAGAGCGTGAAGGAGGGGGTGGGAGAGGAGAGAGAGAGAGAGAGAAGAGGGGGAGAGGAAGAGGTAGAGATAGGGCGAGGGAGGGAGAGGGAGAGGAAGGTGGGGGAAGGCAGAGAGGGAGAGGGAAAGACAGTGAAGGAGGGGGTGGGAGAGAGGAGAGAGAGGAGGGAGGGGGAGAGGAAGAAGGGTAGAGAGAGGGCGAGGGAGAAGGCGTGAAGGGAGGGGGTGGGAGGAGAGAGTGGAGAGAGAGGGAGAGAGAGGGGAAGAGGCAGGAAGAGGGAGAGGGAGGAGGAGTGAACGGAGGCACTCATAGAGGAAGGGAAGGGTGGATTGGCCAAAGGGAAAAGGGTGGGAGGGAGGGAAAGACAGAGAAGGAGTGGAGGAGGATGTTACAGAAAGGGAGGGAGGGAGGGAGGAAGGGAGGGCTGGTACTCACAGGAAGGGAGGGCGGGAAGGGAGGCAGGAATAGGGAGGAAGGGAGGGAGAGGAAGGAGGAAGGAGAGATGGGAGTGAGGGAGGGGAGCGAAGGAAGCAGGCATAAGAGGGAGGAAGGGAGGCAAGGAGGGAGGGAGGGAGAAGGAAGCAGGGATAGGGAGGGAGGGAGGGAAGGAAGCAGGCATAAGAGGGAGGAAGGGAGGGAAGGAAGCAGAGGATAGGGAAGAGGGAGGAGAGGAGGGAAGGAAGCTAAGGCATAAGAGGGAGGAAGGGAGGGAAGGAAGCAGGGATAAGAGAGAGGAAGGGAGGGAAGGAAGCAGGCATAAGAGGGAGGAAGGGAGGAAGGAGGAAGGGAGGAAAGGAAGCAGGCATAAGAGGGAGGAAGGGAGGAAGGAGGGAAGGAAGCAGGGATAGAGAGGGAGAGAGGGAGGGAGGGTTGGCGTGCCAGCTGCAGCCAGCTGCGGGGGCATATGTCGGACATACGGAATTACGCCAACCACATGTTAATTCTGTCGCCCCTGAGGCATAGGACCGCCTGTGGCACTGGTCGCGGGTGCCACAGCGGGCGTCTGGCACTCTCGGGGTTGCCTGCGTGCCTGCGTGCTTGCGTGACCGGCACCCGGATCTCGTTCAGAGTGGGAGGGAAGGGGGGGAGGGGGAGGGGGCACATGCAGAGAGGTGAAAGCAAGGGTGAAAGCAGATAGGAGAAAGAAAGCAGAAGGAAGAACATGAAAGAAGAAGAAAGCAGATTGAAGGATAGATCGAGGGCGAGGGGGATAGGTAGAAAGGAGAGGCAAGCAGAGTGAAAGCAGATAGGAGAAAGAAAGCAGAAGAAAGAAGATGAAAGAAGAAGAAAGCAGATTGAAGGATAGAATGAGGGAGAGGAGGATGGGTTGAAAGGAGAGACAAGCAGGGTGAAAGCAGGTAGATTGTGACAGCAGTGTGTGTGGGGTGGGGTGGGGGGGAGGGGATAGACAGAGCAGGCAAGCAGGCAAGAAAGCAGGAAGAGGAATAGGCTGGCAAGCAAGAGGTAAATGGATAGTCAAGCAACGAAAAGGGAGGAAGGTGGATAGGCTGGCAAGCAGAGGGCTAGATGGACAGGCAAGCAGGGAAAAGCAGGAAGAGAAGTAGGCTGACAAGTAGGAGGTAAATGGATAGGCAAACAGAGATAAAGCAGGAAGATGGATAGGGTGGCAAGCAGGGAACAGCTGGATAGGCAAGCAGGCAGACAAAGAGCAGAAAGATGGATAGGCGGGCAAGCAGACAGGCGAAAGAGAGAGAGACATGCAAGCAGACACAGACTCAAACAAGAAAACAAAGAGACATACAAGCAAACAGAAAAAACAGACAAGCAAACAAAGAAACAAAGAATCAGACAAAGACAAACAAAGAAACAGACAAAGACAAACAAAGAATCAGACAAAGACAAGTAAACAAATAAACAAAGAAACAGACAAAGACAGACAGACAAGTAAACAAGTAAACAAAGAAACAGACAAAGACAGAGACAAACAAAGAATCAGACAAAGACAGACAGACAAGTAAACAAAGAAACAGACAAAGACAGACAAAGACAAGCAAACAAAGAAACAACGAGACAAAGAGACAACCCAAGCAAACAAAGACAAAGAAATTCAAGCAGACAAGCACTCCAAAGCGACGAGATAAGCCATCAAGCACACACGCAAGCACAGGTTATGGAAATCTATGAAGTGCTTCGACTAAAGCGACGAAAGCAAAAGGAATGGAGGATGATAAACCAGATTTACAAGCGACATCGATGAGTTATCACAAGCAGAGATGGGGAGGGTGGGAGGGAGGAGGAGGGAGGGGGGGAGGTTGGAGGGGTGAGGTGGGAAGGGAGGAGGTGGGAGGGAGGGGAGGTGGAGGGAGAAGGGGGAGGGAAGGTGGGAGGAGGAGTGGGGAGGTGGAGAAGGGGTGGAGGGAGGGAAGGTGGGGAAGGGTGAGAGTGGAAGAAAGGGAGGAGGAAGGGGGGATGGAAGGAGGGGAGGTAGAGGAAGGGAAAGGAGGGGGAGAAAGGTGGGAGAGAGGGAAGGGAAGGTGGGAGGGAGAGAAGGGAGGAGAGTGGGGAAGGAGGAGGAGGAGTGGGAAGGGAGAAAGGAGGAAGGGGGAGGATGGAAGGAGGGAGGGAAGGGAAAGGGGGGGAGGAGTGTCGGGAGGAGGGAGGAGGGGGAAGGGAGGAGTGTCGGGAGGGGAGAGGGAAAGGGAGGAGGGAGCGGGGGAAGGGGGAGGGGGAGGAGGGGGGAGTGTCATCGAGCCGAGAGCGAAGTGTTGTGCAACTCGCTTCTTTGTCTGTGTGTGTGTATGTGTTTACGTCACTGTGCTTATGTCTGTATGTGTCTACCTACATTTCTGCTTGTAAGCCTGTATTTGTCTATCTGTCTTTCTGCCGATTTGTCTATTTGTCCTTCTATCTATCTGTTTGTCTGTCATTCGCTCTCTCTCTCTTTCTCTCTCTCTCTCTCTCTCTCTCTCTCTCTTTCTCTTTCTCTCTCTGTCTATATATCTCTATCTATATATATATATATATATATATATATATATATATATATGTATATATATATATATATATATATATATATAAAAGGATTCTCCGGCTGGCCTCCCCGCCATCCTCTCTCTTTGAAGCCGCGAACTTTATGCCTCGCCAATATGCATGTAAATAGAGTTCATAGGGCGCCCTGGACAACCTCATATTTCGCTCTTGATGCCACGTAGATATTTGGCGACTGGCTCTATCACGGGGCGCTCCGTGACCTCGCTCCACGCCGGCATGACCTCACTCCGGAGCGCGTGTTTGCGATCAGTTATTGGGGAATTATTGTATGAACATGCGTTTGCACGACACCCCCCTCTCCCCCCCTCTCTCCCTTCCTCCTTGTTTCGGTTTTCTACTTCTTCCTAATTCCCTTTTTTTTCTTCCTCTTTCTCCTAACTCCTCTTTCTCTCTTCTCCCTCCTTCTCCTACTCTCCTCCTCCCTCTTCCTCCTTCCCCCTCCCTTCCCTCCTCCCCTCCTATCCCCCTATCCCCTCCTCCCTCCTCCTCCCCTTCCCCTGCTCCTCCTCCACCCCTATCCTCCCCACTCCCTCACCCCCTTCCCTCACTCCCCCTATCCACCTCACACCCCATTCCTCCACATCCTCCCCCTTCCCTCCTCCTCCACTCACTTACCCCCTTTCCTCCTTCCCCCTCCTCCTCCCCCCTCCTCACTCCTCCTCTTCCCAATACTGTGTGATCCTCGTGTGCGGTACATGTTATACAACGACCGCATGCTATGAGGTGGCATGAGGTGATCGCCACATATTGCACTCGCGGTTGAACAAGGCGTCGAGATGCGTGTGTGTGAGGGTGTTTTTTTTTATCTGTTTATTTATTTACATTTTCATCTCTTTGTCTTAAATGTGTATATATATATATATATATATATATATATATATATATATATATATATATATATATATATGTATGTATATATATATATTTCTTTTTTATTTCTGAGAGAGAGGGGAGAGAGACAGATAGAGAGAGAGAAAGAGAGATGAAGAGAGAAAGAGAGAGAAGAGCGAGAGAGAGAGATCTTTTCAGAGAGAGAGAGAGAGAGAGAGAGAGAGAGAGAGAGAGAGAGAGAGAGAGCAAAGATATAGAGAGAAAGAGAAAGAAAGAAAAAAAAACAAAAAGGAAAAAAAATGGAGTAAGAAAGAAAACGGGAAATACGAAAGAAAACGGGATAAACGAAAGAAAACGGAAAAAAGAACCAAATCAACACCAACAAACAAACAAACAAAAAAGACAGAGGGAGACAGAGAAAGAAAGAAAGAGAGCAAGAACAAAGACAAAAGATCCATCCCCATTCTCCCTCCCTTCTCCCAAAGCTCATCAACCAAATCTCAAAAAGAAAAAAAAAAAAAAAAAAAACTCGACGCCATTTTCAAAGTACTGCCATATCGACATCAACCATTTTTATGGCTCTTTATACGTGAAAAATGGGTGATCTATATTCCTTTTCGCTCATTCTGCCATCCGTCTGCAAACCCCTATAATAATTCTGTATTTTTATTATTATTTCGTAATGTTTCGTTAGTGGTTGGTGTACTGTTATTCGTGTTATATGGAGAATCAATTCCAGAAATTGTTTTTCTATTTTCCTTCCTTCTTCTTTTATTTACGGTGTTTCTTATTCATTGAATTTACGTTTTCATTTGGGTTATTTCCCGTTCGCGTTTCGTATTCTCTAATTTCGGAATAAGGAGATAAGTCAGAGAATAATGATAATCGAATTTAGACGAAAAAAAAATAGGCACGTAGCCCCACAAAGATAAATAAAATATCTTAAATAGTTATAAAGGTACAATAAATGTCGAAGCCAGATAAAACAAGATTTTTTTTTCAAAGGGAAATAGAAAGAGGGGGAGGGGGAGAGGGGAAGGGATAAAGGCAAGCGGTCACATTAATATATAAAATGCTGAAACTTCTTTGTCAATTTTCCCGCCAATTCTCGGGGATACAATGGCGGCGCCCACGAAAAGGGAGAGGGAGAGAGAGAAGGGAGAGAGAGAGGGAGAAGTAGAGGGAGAGGAAGAGAGAGAGAGGGAGAAGTAGAGGGGAGAGGAAGAGAGAAAGGAAGAGCGAGAGGGAGAGGGAAAAGTAGGAGAGAGAGAGGGAGAGAGGGAGAAGTAGAGGGTGAGGAAGAGAGAAAGAGAGGGAGAGAGAGAGGAGAAGTAGGAGGAGAATTAGAGTGAGAGGAAGAGAGAAAGGGAGAAAGAGAGCAGAGAGGGAGAAAGAGGAGGGGGGAGAAGAGGAGAGAAGGAAAGAGAGAGGGAGAAGGAAAAAGAGAACTGAGGAAGAGAAGAATGAGATTGAGAAAGAATGAAAACGGGAAAAGAAAGAAAGAGAAAGAATGAAAGCGAGAGAGAGGGGGGGGGTAGAGATAGATAGATAGAGAAAGAAAGATGAAAAAGAGAGAGAGAGATCAGACCGAAAGAGACAGTCAGACAGACAGACAAAAAGACAGACAGAGAGAGATAGAAGAGAGAGAGAAAGAGAGAGAGAGAGAGAAACAGACAGACAGAAAGAGAGAGAGAAAGAGAAAGAGAGAGAGAGAGACGGACAGA
>NC_091582.1:14941148-14942226 GCF_042767895.1 Penaeus vannamei | reverse complement strand
GTAACGAAATATAACAAAGTAGAAAAATAAGGAAATGACAAAAAAAAGATAAAATAGAGAAAGAAGCAAATGAAAGAATAAAACAAAATACAGAGATGAAAAAAATAATTAATGAAATATAGACAACAAACAAAGGAAAAAAGAAGAAAGAAATTGAAAAACAAAGGAAGAACAGAAAAAAATAGAAATCAACAAAAAATCAAATCAAAGAAAGAAAAGAACTATAAAAAAACAAAAGAAGGAACAAAACAAAGAAAACAAAAAGAGAGAAACGAGAGAGAGAGAGAGAAAGCAGAACCGGACAATGAGGTGACTTGAAGTGACTTCTCCTCCCCTCCCCCTCCCCCCCCCCGCTTCCCCTCGGATGTAAACAGTCAACAACAAAAGAAAAAAAATATGAGGAATCGCTTTTTTTTCTTTCTTTTCTTTTTCTTTCTTTCTTTCATTTGTTCACAGTTTAACAAATGAACACCTTGGATTTACAAAAGGGAGAGGGGGTAAGGGGAGAGGGGAGATAGGAGGGGGAGGGGGGGACACTACCCACCCCTTATCCTTCTTCCCTCCCCTACCCCCCCTCCCCCTCACCCCTCCCCCCCCCTTCTTGGTAAACAGGTGCGGTTTAGCAAGAACATTTTTCTTGCAGGCTTTGAACTACGACAGAAATATGTTCGTGAACATTTGATCAAACGGCTTGAACGGGTGAACGGGTGAACAGGTGAACGCCGTGGTTAGCTCTGGGGGTTTAGCTTTCGGCCAGCTCTGTTTGTGCGTTTGTGTTTGTTTGTGCGTTTTTTTGTGTGTGTTTGTTTGTATGTTTCTTTGTTGTTTGTGTTTTTGTTTGTGTGTTTCTTTGTTGTTTATGTGTTTCTTTCTTTGTTGTTTGTTAGTTGTTTGTCTTCTTGTTTCTTTTTGTTTGTGCTTTTTTTTGTGTGTGTTATTGTATCTGTTTATGCGCTTGTTTGTTTGTGTTCTTGTTTCTGTTTGTGCGTTTGTCTGTATGTATGGCGAGGTATATGCTTTACGTTGGTTTCTAAGGAATAAACTTGTGTGCACACTCACGCACACTCAAATATCCACA
>NC_091582.1:14926148-14936148 GCF_042767895.1 Penaeus vannamei | reverse complement strand
GGTGTATGTGAGTACTGTAAACAACGCTGTTCATTTGGTTCCCGAAGGTCTGTTTTTTCGGGTCGGGTGGAAGAGAGAGAGAGGAGGGAGGAGGGAGGGAGAGAAGGAGAGGGGAGGAAGAGGGGAAGGAGGAAGGAGGGAAGGAGGGAGAGGGAGAGAAAGGAAAGAGGGAAGAAAGAGGAAAGAGGAAAAAGGGAAGAAGAGGAAGGGACGAAGAGGGAGGAAAGAGAGGAAGAAGAAGAAAGGAAAGGAAGGAGAGGAGAGGAAAGAGAAAGGAGAGGAAGAGAGAGGAGAAGAAAGGAAGGGAGAGGGAAGGAGAGGGAGGGAGGGAGAGGGAGAGGGAGAGGGAGGAGAGGGAGGGAGAGAGGGAGAGAGAGGGATGGAGAGGAGGGAGGGAGGAGGAGGGAGGGAGGGAGGGAGGGAGGGAGGAAGGAGGGAGAGGGAGAGGAAAGACAGGGAAAAAGGGAGAAGGAGGAAGGAGGGACGGAGGGGAGGAGGGAGGAGAGGGAGGAGGGAGGAGGAGAGGGAGGGGGACCGGGAGAAGACAGATGATGAAGAGGACAAGACATACAAGAGAAGATGGAGAGAGAGAGGGAGAGAGGATGAGATGGAGATTAGAGAGGGAGACTTGTTGGGAAGAGAGAGAGAGGCAGACCGCGAGAAGAAAGAAATGATGAAAGAAAAAGAGAGAGAGAGAGAGAGAGAGAGAGAGAGACAGAGAGAGAGAGAGAGAGAGAGAGAGAGAGAGAGAGAGCGAGAGAGAGAGAGAGAGAGAGAGAGAAAAGGGAAAATCGAAGCAAAAAATCAAAATAAGGAAAAAGAAGAAAACAGAGAGAAAAAATGAGAAAAAATCAGCCTCGACCAGCCAGCAGCGCCGACCTCGCCCTACAGTCCACAGCCCAGGTCAACAAAGGTCGACGCTTTGCTGCTCTTCTCGGAAAAAATCAGCCTCGACCAGCCAGCAGCGCCGACCTCGCCCTACAGTCCACAGCCCAGGTCAACAAAGGTCGACGCTTTGCTGCTCTTCTCGGAGTGTCAACACCTCTTTGACCTTCCTCCTCCCCTCCCCCTTCCTCCCCTCCCTTATTCCCCTCTTCCCCCCCTCTCCCCTCACCCTCCTTCCCCTCTTTCCCCTCTTCTTCTCCCTTCTCCCCTTTGCCACCTTCTCCCTTTGATAGTGCGTCTTTGACCTTCCTTTTCCCCTTTTCCCCTATTTCTCCCTTTTCACTATGCTCATTCATTCTTTCTTTTTATTTATTTTTTCTATTGCTCTTTCTTTCACTCTCTCCATCTCCGCCTATTTCCTTCTCTCCTCCCTTTTTCTTTTCCTCCACCCCCTCTTCCTCTTACCTCTCTCCTCCCTCTCCCGCTTCGCCCATTTTCCTTTCCTCTCCCCACTTCCCTCTTCCTCTCTCCACTTCCCTCCTCCTCTCTTCCTTTTTTCCTCTCCCTCTCTTCCCCTCCATCCGTAACCGCATATCATCTCGCGTATCTCTTGCTGTCTCTTTCTTCACCCTCGCTGTCTCTTTGATGTAGGGAGAAGGGAGAAGGGAGAGGGGGGGGGAAGGAGGGGGGAGAAAGGGTGGGGGAGGGAGGGGGAGAAGGGGTGGGAGAAGAAACGAAAGAAAAAGAAAAAAGGAGGGAGAGAAAGGGAGAAGGGTACGAGACGAAGAAAGGGAAAGGAGAGAAAAGGGGGAGGTGGCAATAATAGTGGAGAATGGAGAATAAAGAAGGGAGAAAGAGGAGGAAATAAGTAGGGAAGAGATATTAAATGACAAAATGCAAATGGAGAGAGACAAACAGAGAAAGAAAGAAAGAAAGAAAGAAGAATGAGAGGCAAAGAACAAGAGAGAGAGAGAGAGAGAGAGAGATAAAGAGAGAGAGAGAGAGAGAAAGAGAAAGAGAAAGAGAAAGAGAAAGAGAAAGAGAAAGAGAAAGAGAAAGAGAAAGAAAGAGAGAGACCAACGCAAAAACAATAAAAGTAGAAATTGATCAAACAGACTCAGACTTGGGAACATAATGAATAATTAATGACTTTACTTTTGATAATTATTGCATTTGTCGAGTCGGAATTAAAAGTATAATAGTATTTATCAAGCTACTTGTGAAATGATCTTTTAAATGGTCTTGTTTGCTCGTGTGCTTGATAGGATTTCATGATGTACGAGGTTTCATTAATTTATTTAGTTTTGTAATGTTCTTTGCATATTATTTTCTTTTTTCTTCTTCTTATTCTCATTCTTCTTCTCTTTCTCTTCCTCCTTTTTCTTTTTTCTGCTTCCCCTCCTGCTTCTTCTCTTTCGTTTTCTTTCCTTCCTTTATTTTTTGTTTGTTCTTTTTTATCATTTTTTCTTGTTTTTCGTTACGTGTTTTATTTCCTACGTTTATCCTTATTATCATTACTTTCATTTTAAAATCCCCCTCTCTTAATAAATAATATTCGGTCTTAATGAACAACCTGTATTAATTTATCCATTCATCCGTTTATTCCTTATCTGTTCATCAATTAACTTCCTTACAAATATTCATTTTTATATTTACCATTTTCTTATTTCTTTTTCCACCGAGTTTCATCAAGCTTTCAATTAGGAAATGCAAAACTAATTATCCTGGGTCGATCACAACCCAACGAGAATTTACGTTTTCTATGCGACTGATATCAAGTTTATTCAGCAATTGAACGCCGTCGCTTTGTTTCAGGGGGGTCTGCGTTATTAATGGCGTTTTGTTGTCGTTGTGGTTGTGGTTGTTATTTGTGTGTGATGTTATTGTTATCATTACTTTTTGTTTCTGGTATTTTTGTTGTTGTTTTCATTATTTCAATATTATTATTTCAAATATTTGATTATTATTTTATTATTATTGTTTTCTTGTTATTCTTGTTGTTGCAGTTGTTTTTAGTGATTTTTAAGGGGTGTGTGAAGCAGGTAGGTCTTACTTTTTTTTTGAAAATGATTAGACAAATGATAATGATAATGAAATCGTACAATTGTGTTCATTAAAGTGTTCACAGTGATCTGATAAATGTTCTGTACTTATTTCTAATTGTTCAGGCTCTGTTCTTGCTTGCTTTTGTTCCCTTTCCGGATGGATTTGCTGTATTTAGGGTACGTTTTTTAATGAAGGAGGGGAGAGATAGGGAGAGGGAGTGACGGAGAGGGTGAGAGAGAGGGAGGGAGGGAGAGAGAAAGGGAGAAGGATAGGGTGAGAGGGAATGAGAGAGAGAGATAGATAGAAAGAGATAGAGTGAGTGAGAGAGAGAGAGAGAAAGAGAGAGAAAGAGAGAGAGAGAGAGAGCGAGAGCGAGAGCGAGAGCGAGAGCGAACACAGAGAGAAAGAGACAGAGACAGAAAGACAGAACAAAGAGAATAGAGATACACAGAGGGAGGGATATGTAAATATAAACATGGTCCATATTAATACCACTTCCAGCAGTCCACAGAAGCACAAAGTAAACATACATTCTCGCCAGAAATCCAGCAAGTTCATTTTCATTGTTAAAACCAACCCTTCACTTTTTTTTTTTTTTTTTTTTAATGGAAAGCCAGAGATTAGCATGCTAATTTCTTCCGTTCAGAAAACCTGTGGCTTTTGTTGCATGCTAACAAGCGTAGCATCAGTGGGCCATTTATGCATGATTCTGCATGCGTGCGATTGCTGGCTGTTGTTTCTCGCTCATAATTTTAGCTGAAATGTTGCGGAGTTATTTTTTGCGTGTTTCGTCGGAGCGTTTTCTCGGTAGTCTAATGTATTTTTTTTTTGTTTTTTTTTGCAAATTGCATTGTATATAAATGTTAATTAATATGAACGAGAAAGAATCATGTAAAATCCTTCATTTCTGATACCGTCACAAAATCAGAATTAAAGATTTTTTAAAAATGGAATTTCAAAATAAAAGTTTACACAAAGAAACGCGTCGATGTAAGTGAAATGTGGCGGCGGCACCCGTAGAGTTTTTATATATACATTTATTTTTCACCGGTGAAGGACCTTTGTCAAATGTTACGTAACAGGGGGAAGGGGGAAGGAGGAGGAGGAAGGAGAGGGGGAAGGGGGAAGGAGGAGGAAAAGGAAGGAGAGGGGGAAGGGGGAAGGAGGGAGGAGGAAGGAGAGGGGGAAGGGGGAGGAGGAAGGGAAGGAGGAAGGAGAAGGAGGAAGGGGGATAGGAGGAGGGGAGGAAGGAAGGAAGGGGAAGGGGGAGGGAGGAGAAAGGACGGGGGAAGAGAAGAGAGGGAGGAAGGGAGGAGGGGACGGGGAAGGGAAGAAGGGAAGGAGGAAGGGATAGGGGGAAGGGGAGAGGAGGAAGGAAGAGGAGGTGAGGGGACGAAGGGGGAAAGGAAGAGGGGGAGGAGGAAGGAGAGGAGGAAGGAGGAGGAGGAGAGGACCGGGAAGGAAGAAGGGGTGCAGTAAGAGGAGGAGGAATGAAGAGAGGAGGGAGGGAGGGGGGAACAGGTCGAGCTCGAGTCCTTCACGGCGAATCAGCTTAACCTTTTCTGAGAATTGATAAAAAAAAAAAAAAAAAAAAAAAAACAGCAAGAAAAACAGAAAGAAAGAAAGAAAAAAACAAAAACAGATTTAAAGGTCACACAGGAAATGCCGGAGTGGTGTGAACATAAATGATTGAGCCAAATTACCAATGTAGAAATTAAATCGTAGGAAGGAGGGTTGCCAAAGGGAATATAGGAAAGCAAATACGCAAAGGATAGGGGAATAAGAGAGAGAAAAGAATAGAACAGAATGAATGGGAAGCAGAGTGGAAAAAGTGGGAGAGGGAAAGAATAATAAATTGGGGGCATGGAATAGAATTCGAGAAATGATATATACCAATACATTTTCTTCACCATAATAGTAATGATGATGAAAATGATAACAATGATAACTATAATAGTAATGATAATAATAATATCAATAATAGTAATGATGATAATAATATCAATAATAGTAATGATGATAATAATATCAATAATAGTAATGATGATAATAATATCAATAATAGTAATGATAATAATAATAATGATGATAATAGTAATAGTAATGATAATAATAACGCTTATAACAACAATATTCACAGGATTTTGACCGTGAACGAAACTACAATATTTCTACCTTCAGAGGAAAAAAAAAGAAAGAAAGAAAAAAAAGAAAGAAAAGAAAGAAAGAAAGAAAGAAAAAAAAATATATATATATATTTATATATATATATATATATATATATATATATATATATATATATATATATATATATATATATATATATATATATATATATATATATATATATATATATATATATATACGTATACATCAGTTGGTCTCGCGTGCTTTTAATAATGGAAGAATCAGACGCTCACGACATCAAATTACACAGCATCGCGTTTTAATTTTCTTTTATTTTCTTTCTTTTTATTATTATTATTATTATTATTAAAGTCTGATTATTAACGTTACGTTGATTAATTAAATTCTCATAGTGTCTGATCATCGCCAGGTCTTGCTTGGACTTGGAAAATGCAGTGACTGTTGTCGATTAAATTGTATTAAAGTACATGCAGTAAAGTTATTGTTATTATTATTATTATTGTTATCATTATTATTATTATTATTATTATTATTATTATTATCATTATTATTATTATTATTATTATCATTATTATCATTATTATCATTATTATTGTTATTATTATTATTATTATTATTATTATTATTATTATTATTATTATTATTATTATTATTATTATTATTATTATTATTATTATTATTATTATCGTTATCATTATTATTATTATTATCATTATTATTATCATTATTATTATTTTTATTATTATTATTATTATTATTATTATTAATGTTATTATTATTATTTTTTATTATTATTATTACTATTATTATTGTTATTATTATTATTATTATTATTATGATTATTATTATTGATGTTATTATTATTATTATTATTATTATTATTATTATTATTATTATTATTATTATCATTATTATTATCATTATTATTATTGTTATTATTATTATTATTATCATTATTACTATTATTATCATTATTACTATACTTATTATTTGTTGTTGATGTTGTTTTATTTTTGTCTACATTTTAGTTTTTTGATATATAGTTTTTTTTTTTTTCTTTCTTTTTTTCTTTAACAGGTTTGTGATAATACGTATCTCGGAAAATGTGATGTGCTTTTGTGTAATGTACTACACATGTTTTTATTTTTTATTTTATTTTATTTTATTTATTTATTTATTTATTTTTTTTTTTTTTTACGGAGTTGGATGTTCATTAGTTTTGAAAATGATATTGTTTGATGTTGCAATAACGTTTTTTAATGATTTTATTGATTATACTGTTATTATTTCTATTGTTATTATTTCTATAGCTTTTTATCATTATTTCAATGATGATGATGATGATAAAGGTGATAATAATGGTGATAATGGTTAGGGTTAATGATTCTGAAGATAATGATAATAGTAATGGTATTAGTAAAGGTAATGATGATAAGAACAGTAATGATTATGATGATAGTAATGAAAAATGATAAAAATAAAAATAAGGATAATGATAATAGTAATGATAGTAATAATAATGAGGATAATGATGATGATAGTAATAATGATAATGATAACAGCAACAACAAAAACAACACTACTACTACTATTACTACTTCTAATAATAATGATAATAATAATGATAGTAATAATAATAATGATAATGATAACGATAATAATATAATAATAATAATGATAATCATATTGATAATGATATGATAATGATCGCTTCGTCATCCCGTCCCTCTATATATCTATTATCTCTTAAACTCTATCTATCAAATTCTCTCTTGTTTCCTTCTTTATCAACCCATCTATATTACCTTCTTCTAAACGTTAACCTTAAGATTTTCTATCAATTTAATTCCGCTTTTGATTCATCATCATATTTTTTACACGACTTTGTGTCAAGTGGATGTGATTTATATGAAATGTTTATCAGTTTACTAATTTACTAATTTTTCAATTTATCTATGAAATGTTTATCTTTTAACTAATCTACTATTTTTTTAATTTTATCTGTGAAATGTTTATCTTTAAACTAATTTACTAATTTTTCATTTATCTATGAAATGTTTATCATTTAACTAATATACTAATTTTACACTTTATGTATGAAATGTTTATCTTTTAACTAATTTACTAATTTTTCAGTTTATCTATGAAATGTTTATCTTTTAACTGATTTACTAATTTTCCAATTTATCTATGAAATGTTTTTTTAACTAATTTACTAATTTTTCAATTTATCTTTGAAATGTTTATCTTTAAACTAATCTACTAATTTTTCAATTTATTTATGAAATGTTTATTTTTTAACTAATTTACTAATTTTCAATTTATCTATGAAATGTTTATCTTTTAACTAATTTACAAAATTTTCAATTTATTTATGAAATGTTTATCTTTTAACTAATTTACAAAATTTTCAATTTATTTATGAAATGTTTATCATTTAACTAATATACTAATTTTTCACTTTATGTATGAAATGTTTATCTTTTAATTGATTTACTAATTTTTCAATTTATCTTTGAAATGTTTATCTTTAAACTAATCTACTAATTTTTCAATTTATTTATGAAATGTTTATTTTTTAACTAATTTACTAATTTTCAATTTATCTATGAAATGTTTATCTTTTAACTAATTTACAAAATTTTCAATTTATTTATGAAATGTTTATCTTTTAACTAATTTACAAAATTTTCAATTTATTTATGAAATGTTTATCATTTAACTAATATACTAATTTTTCACTTTATGTATGAAATGTTTATCTTTTAATTGATTTACTAATTTTTCAATTTATCTTTGAAATGTTTATCTTTAAACTAATCTACTAATTTTTCAATTTATTTATGAAATGTTTATTTTTTAACTAATTTACTAATTTTCAATTTATCTATGAAATGTTTATCTTTTAACTAATTTACAAAATTTTCAATTTATTTATGAAATGTTTATCTTTTAACTAATTTACAAAATTTTCAATTTATCTATGAAATGTTTATCATTTAACTAATATACTAATTTTTCAATTTATCTATGAAATGTTTATCTTTTAACTGATTTACCAATTTTTCAATTTATCTATGAAATGTTTATCATTTAACTAATTTACAAATTTTTCAGTTTATCTATGAAATGTTTTTTTAACTAATTTACTAATTTTTCCAATTCATCTATGAAATGTTTATCTTTTAACTAATTCACTAATTTTTAATTTATCTATGAAACGTTTATCTTTTAACTAAATTTACTAATTTTTCAATTTATCTATGAAACGTTTTTTTAACTAATTTACTAATATTTCCAATTCATCTATGAAATGTTTATCTTTTACCTGATTTACTAATTTTCCAATTTATCTTTCATTATCACTGGTTATTCGGAGTGAGAAAGAGGATTGGAACGAGGGTTTTCGAACAGTAAGCTTAATGGAATCGTGTTCTGCTCATAAGCCAGGATAAAAGTTTTGACAAATGTGTATTTATATTGTTGTTGTTGTTGTTGTTGTTGTTGTTGTTGTTGTTGTTGTTGTTGTTTTTGGGGGTGGTGGTGGTGGTGGTGGTGGTGGTGGTGGTGGTGGTGGTGTTGCTATTGTTGTGGTTGTTGTTGTTGCTATTTTTGTTGTTGTTGTTGTTGCTATTTTTGTTATTGTTGTTATTTTTGTTGTTGCTATTTTTATTGTTGCTATTGCTGTTGTTGTTGCTATTGTTGTTGTTGCTATTGTTGTTGTTGTTGTTGCTATTGTTGTTGCTTTTGTTGTTCTTGTTGTTGTTGTTCTTGTTGTTGTTGTTGTTGCTATTGTTGTTGTTGCTGTTGTTGTTGTTGTTGTTGGTGGTGGTGGTGTTGGTGTTGGTGTTGTTGTTGTTGTTGTTGTTGTTGTTGTTGTTGTTGTTGTTGTTGTTGTTGTTGTTATTGTTGTTGGTGGTGGTGGTGGTGGTGGTGGTGGTGGTGGTAGTTGTTATTGTTGTTGTTTTTCTTGTTTATGGTGTTTTTGTTAATATTTTTGTTATTGTTTAGGGAGTTGCTCTTGTTATTGTTGTTATTATTATTGTTTTTGTTTACGGTGTTGTTCGTGTTGTTGTTATTATTGTTGTTGTTATTGTTTATGGTGCTTTTTCTTGTTTTCTTGATAATAATGATAACAACAATACGAAGAAAATGATAATAATGATAATAATAATGACATAAAAAAATATATGACAAAGACTAAACACTTTAATAAAGAAATTATCCAGAGAATGTGAAATCTGAGCGGAAAATGACTAAGAAAATTCCTAAGAAAGGTTTTGTTTGCATTCCTTCGTAAAGAGAAAGAAAGAAAAGGAAAAAAAAAAGAAAGGATTTAGTACAAAAAGACATTCTTTCGTAATTCTCTTGTTTGGGATTTGTGTTTGTGTTGCGATGATGAGGGAAAACGGGTTGGAATTTTGGGTATGTGTGTGTGTGTGTAAGTGTGTGTGTGTGTGTGGGGGGCTGGCTGTGTGTGTATGTGGGGGGGTGGCTGTGTGTGTAGAGGGGGATTGTGTGTGTGTGGGGGGGGCTGTATGTCTGGGTGTGGGGGGGGTGGCTGTGTGTGGGGGGGGGGGGCTGTGTGTGTGGGGGGGAGGGCTGGGTGTGTGTGGGGGGGTGTGTGGCTGTGTGTGTGGGAGGAGTGGCTGTGTGTGTATAAGTGTGTGTGTGACATGCGTGTGTGTGTGTGTATGTGGCTAAGGCTGTGTGTGTGTGTGTGTGTGTATTTGTTTATGTACATATGTACCTATGTAATCCACCATCAAATAAGAAACAAAAAAAGGAAAAAAAAAAATCAAAATACTCATACAACAATAAAAACAATTACAATATACGACTCAATAGAAACAAACAAACAAACATAAACGAGAACATAAACAAACAAAAAACAGGAGGACGACCCCGACTCCTCTTCCGA
>NC_091582.1:14898648-14913648 GCF_042767895.1 Penaeus vannamei | reverse complement strand
AGACGTTATATCTATCACAATTCACCATCGTCACAATTACACTCAAATACTGTCATTACAATAATCACCATTATCATCATCAATATCATAATTAGACGTATTAGTATCACCATTCAACGAACGTCACAATTACAATCAGCTATTGCCATTACAATAATCACCATAATCATCATCATATCACAAGCAGAAGTATATCTATTCCAACTCACCATCACAATTACACCCAAACATTGCTATTACAATAATCACCATCATCATCACCATCATAATTAGACGTATATCTATTACAATTAATAATCACCATCATAATCACCATCATAATTAGACGTATATCTATTACAATTAATAATCACCATCATAATCATCATATCACAAGCAGAAGTATATCTATTACAATTCACCAACGTCACAATTAGACCCAAACATTGCTATTACAATTATCACCATCATCATCACGATCACAAGTAGAAGTATATCTATTACAATTCACCATCACAATTACACCCAAAAATTGTTATTACAATAATCACCATCATCATCACCATCATAATTAGACGTTATATCTATCACAATTCACCATCGTCACAATTACACTCAAATACTGTCATTACAATTATCACCATCATCATCACGATCATAATTAGACGTTATATCTATTACAATTCACCAATTACTGCTATTACAATTATCACCATCATCATCACGATCATAATTAGACATTATATCTATCACAATTCACCATCGTCAGAATTACACTCAAGTAACACCCTTCCGTAACGAGGGGGGGGCGATGTGCCACCAGATTTCTTATGAGTGCCAATATGGATCAAGGCGATGGCACTTATCCGAATTAAGTGATATCGGATAATGCATATTATTGCCGAAGCCGTTGCAGAGGCACTCCCTTGTAGAATCTTAATGGGATTGGTGTTCTGTTAAGATTCTTCGTGGGCGGTCGGGGAGAGAGAGAGAGAGAGAGAGAGAGAGAGAGAGAGAGAGAGAGAGAGAGAGAGAGAGAGAGAGAGAGAGAGAGAGAGAGAGAGGGAGGGAGGGAGAGGAGAGGAGAGAGGGAGAGGGAGAGGGAGAGGATGAGGAGAGAGGAGAGGAGAGAGAGAGAGAGAGAGAGAGAGAGGAGAGAGAGAGAGAGAGAGAGAGAGAGAGAGAGGAGAGAGAGAGAGAGAGGAGAGAGAGGAGAGAGAGGAGAGAGAGAGAGAGAGAGAGAGAGAGAGAAGAGAGAGAGAGAGAGAGAAAGAGAGACAGAGAGACAGAGAGAGAGAAAGAGAGAGAAAGAGAGAGACAGAGAGAGAAAGAGAGAGACAGAGGAGATTAGGGAGAGAGAGACAGAGAGAGACAGAGAGAGAGACAGAGAGAGACAGAGAGAGACAGAGAGAGACAGAGAGAGACAGAGAGAGACTGAGAGAGAGACAGAGAGACAGAGAGAGACAGAGAGAGACAGAGAGAGACAGAGAGAGAGACAGAGAGAGACAGAGAGAGACAGAGAGAGACAGAGAGAGACAGAGAGAGACAGAGAGAGACAGAGAGAGACAGAGAGAGACAGAGAGAGACAGAGAGAGACAGAGAAAATACGTAATTTCTATAATCCTAATATAAACCTTACCCCCTCAGCCCGCCGTAAAAAACAAACAAACATAAAAACAGAAAAAAAGGAAAAAATCAAACTGAAAGAAATGAACAAAAATAAAAGAACAAGAAGAACGACAAAAATAAAAAAAAATATCTCCACTTCACAACTCGGAAATAACCACAAAGAGAAACGCAAAACACACACAAAAAAAGACATTAATGAAATACACAAACCACATATCTAAAAAAAATAATAATAATAACCCACAGAAACAGCTTAAATTCCCCCCCCAAAAAAAAAAAAAAAAAAAAAAAGAGACACCAACCAAATAAGAAAGGGAGAGAGAGGAGAAGAGAGAGAAAAGAAAAATAAGAGAGACGATCTCGAGTTCATAACCCGTAAATACTTCCCGGGGCTTATAAAGAGGTCGTGGTTTATTACCTGGCGTCTCATAATGCGGAGGGAAGCTGGGAGAGTCAACAGAAGGAGGTGTGAGGGAGGGAAGGGAGGGGAGGGAGGGGGGGGGAGGGATAGGAGGGAGGGGTAGGTGGTGGAGAGGAGGGAGTGGAAAGAGGGAGGAAGGGAGGGAGGGAGGGGTAGGTGGTGGGGAGAGGTAGGTGGTGAGGGAGGGGTAGGAGGGAGGGAGCGAGGGTAGGGAGTGGAAGAGTGGGATAGGTGGGGAGGAGGGAGGGAAGGGATGGAGGGAGGGAGAAGGAGGAAGGGAGGGAGGGGTAGGTGGTGGAGAGGAGGGAGGAGGGAGCAAGGGAAGGAGGGGAGAATACAGAGGGAGGGAGGAGGAAGAGGTATAATGGTGAAGAGTGAAGGAGGAGAGAGGAGGAAGAGGGTATGATGCTGTGGGTGAGAGGAAGGGGAAAGTCAACAGTAGGAGGTGCGAAAGAGGGTGTGAAGAAGGGGGATAATGATGGGGAAGAAGGGAAGGGGTGAGAGGGGAGGAAGGGAGAGGAGGGGAAAGTGGAGAGGAGGTGTAGAGGGAGGAGGAGTGGACTGGGGGGGAGAGTGAGAGAGAGGGGGAGGTATCACAAGACCGCTGACACATCCGAGGGATTTCTTATTAAGACTAGAACAGAAAATATGAAAAAAGACGGGGGGGAGAGATGGAGGAGAGGGAGGGGGTTAAGGAGGAGGGGGAGGTTAGGAGCAGGGAGAGGGAGGGGGGTTATGGAGGGAGGAGTAGAGAAGGAGGGGGTTAAGGAGGAGGGTTAAGAGGGGGAGAGGGAGGAGAGAGGAGAAGGGGGGTAAGGAGGGGGGAGGGAGGGAGGTTAAGGAGGGAGGGAAAGGGAGGGAGGGGGGTTAAGGAAGGAGGAGGGAGAGGGAGGGGGTTATGGAGGGAGGAGGGAGAGAGGGAGAGGGGGTTAAGGAGTGGGGGAGAGGGAGGGAGGGGAGAGGGTTAAGGAGGGAGAAGGGAGAGGGAGGGGGTTAAGGAGGGGGTAGAGGGAGGGGGTTATGGAGGGGGAGAGGGATATGGGTAAGGAGAGGGAGTTAAGAGGGGAGGGAAATGGGGGTCATGGTGGGAGGAGGGGAGAGGGGGCTAAGGAGAGAGGAGGAGGGGAAGGCCTCTAGGGACGGGGGAGGGGGGGAGGAGGGGAGGGGGATGTTGAAGGATGGAGTTTTCTTGATCATTTTTTTTTTTATCTGATTATTTGTATTTATGGTTGATATTGTTCGTAATTAATGTTCGTGTTATCATTATTATCATGACTTTTTTTTATATTATTGTCATTATTATCATTATTACTTTTATCATTACCATCCTTACTATTACTTTTATCATGATCATTATTACTTTTATCATTATTATTGTGCCTATTACTTTTATCATTATCATTATCATTACTTATATTGTTATTGTTGTTGTTGCTGTGTTCATTGTTATTAATAATATTATCATTCTATTATTGTTATGGTTAAACTGAATATTTTAAAGCTTTTCGCAACTTTAGTTCTTTTGATAACATTTTAAAATCCTCTCTCCCTCTCTCTCTCTACTTGTCTATCTTTCTTTCCCTCTCTTCCTTTATATTTCTCTCTCTCTTTCTGTCTGTCTATGTATTTCTATCTTTTTTTTTCCTTTTCCTCCTTCCTATTTCTCTCTCTTTCTCTTCTCTTCTCTCTCTCTCTCTCTCTCTCTCTCTCTCTCTCTCTCTCTCTCTCTCTCTCTCTCTCTCTCTCTCTCTCTCTCTCTCTCTCTCTCTCTCTCTCTCTCTCTCTTTGCTTTTCTATATTCCATTGACTTTATCTCTTTCCTCAGGCTACATATTTTCCATATTCCTTTCTATTTCTATCTTCCTTTCCCTCTCTCCTCCTCTCTCTCCCTCTCTCCTCCTCTCTCTTCCTCTCTCCCCTTCTCGCACCTGAAAATACTAAACTAATTTCTCTCCCTTTGTCTTCCAGGTGAGTCGGCGGCAATAAGAAAGTGGGCGTCTTTGCTCTCTAAGTCACTCGTGTAAGTAAGTCATACCCTCTTGTTTTGGTTGTGAGTTGTCGGTTTTATTTTTTTTTCTTTTTTTTTCTTTTTTGTTTGTTTGTTTGTTTCTTTTTTTTCTTTTTGATATTCTTTGTTTTTCCCTCTCACTCTGTGTTTGTATGTTTGTCTCTCTCTCTCTCTCTTTCTATCTGTCTCTGTCTGTCTGTCTGTCTGTCTGTCTGTCTCTCTCTCTCTCTCTCTCTCTCTCTCTCTCTCTCTCTCTCTCTCTTTCTTTCCCTCCCCCACTCTCACTCTTTCCCTCCCTCCCACTTCCCCTCCCCCCCCTCCCACTCCCTCTCATTATCGAATTACAGTCAAAAACATTAAAAAAATTATTTACCTCTCATGAACTTCAAGACCACTCAGAGGATTAAATATATATACACATCCAGTCAGATGATAAAAACGAAAAAAAAAAAAAAAAAAAATTAAATATCCATCGCCATTTGCATGCGTCAATATTATTTTATTTTTTTCTCTCCCCCCCCCCCCCTCAGGATGAAATTGCTTTTGAAAAACACACTTCAAATAGTAATGTTGATTGTCAATATCATTTACTCGTCAGCCGGTGCATCTGATTGAAGCCAAGTGGAATTAGTGTCTGAATGCAGGGATTTAAAGGGTTCTGATATCTCTGGGGGAAAAAAAAAGAATAATGGAGAGGAGATGAGAGATTAAAAAAGAAAGGAAATGGAATAATGAGAATGATTTTTTTTTAGGTTAATTTGTTTAGGTATTCCTTTTTTTTGAGATGGTGTGGTTTGTGCGAAAGAGAGAGAGAGAGAGAGAGGGAGAGAGAGAGAGAGAGAGAGAGAGAGAGAGAGAGAGAGAGAGAGAGAGAGAGAGAGAGAGAGAGAGAGAGAGAGAGAGAGAGAGAGAGAGAGAGAGAGAGAGAGAGAGAGAAAGAGAGAGAGAGAGAATAAAAGAAAGAGAGACAGAGACAGAGACCATTTAGTAAAAAAAAAAAAAAAGTAATTCTATGATAAAAGTTATATGGTTTTGCTTGAAGATGATAAAATCTCGTCTTTATCATTAATTGTCATTATTTCTCAAAAAGTGGAAAGATGATTATGGGAGAGGAAAGGAAAGGAAAAGGAAGAAGAGAAAACGAAAATAGGGAATTAAATGGAAAGAAATAAAAGGAAGAATGAAAACGTAAAAGTGTTAAAGAAGGATAATAGCAATAAAGATGATAAAGATAGCCCTAGGAGCTACATAGAAAAATAAAACGAAAATGATAATGATAACGATGATGAAGACAGAAATAAAGATAGTCAGTATGATAACGATAATAATAATGATACCAATAATACATCATAATGATTATATCAAAAACATAAACTTTAACAACAACAAAAAAGCAAATAAATGAAAAGAGAGTGGCAATGATAATAAAAATAATAGCAATAACAATAAAAAGAGAAATCCATTTTTTTTTCCATGGATACAAATGGACCGTTAACCTAACTATTGTCGTTATTTTCAAAATTAAATTCCCGTTATTTTTAAACATCCGTAAACGCTGTTGCCATATGTACGGTAGAATTTAATGGTTTATGTGGGTTTATGTGGGTTTATGTGGGGGTTTTATGTTTATGTTTTGACAGACCAAGGGGTGTTGTGTGTGTGTGTGGGAAGGGGGGGGGGTAACGGGTGAGGTGGGGTAGGTGGGTGGGTGGGGGGGAGTGTGATTTGTTTGTGTGTGTGTGTTCATGTATGTGTGTGTATGTTGTGTTTACTGAGAAGAGTGGTGTATGTAGGTATGTGTTCGTTTGTATTTGTGCACACACACACACACACACACACACACACATATATATATATATATATATATATATATATATTATATATATGCGAGTATATAGATATGTGTATGTGTGTGCTTGTGTGTGTGCGTGTGTATGTACAAACACACACACACACACACACACACACACACACACACACACACACACACACACACACACACACACACACACACACACACACACACACACACACACACACACACACACACACACACACACCGTTATCTGTCAATATGCATGTGTCTGTTTGAATAAAACCTTTTTCTTTTTTTCTCTTTTTTCGTCATCCGATCACGAAATTTATGATGACAACCGAATAAATTTCGTTAATGTTTGTGCAAAGTCGGATAAAAGAGGATTTGCCCAAAACACTTTTTTTTTAATTTTCTTAATTGTTTTGTTGCTTTATGATGAATGTTCATTAAGTTCATTTTTGCTTATTAGGACACTGTGATAAAAGCAGAATTATTTTTATTATTATTATCGTTATTTTTTTTCGAGTTACAGGAAAAATTTGTGATGTTAAATGTAGATTTTTATTTTCTTTAATTTTTCTTTATTTTTTTCGAGTTACAGAAAAAGAGTTAAAGTAATGACGATAATAATTTTTATAAAAGGGAATAGGTAGTTAAGAAGAGAGAAATGAAGGTTGAGTGATAATAGTAATAGATGAATAGATAAAGATAAATAGCTGGTAAGTGTATTATCAACTAATAGATAATAGAAATGTAAGGAATAAAGAGAGATTGTGATGATAATGGGAATGGTGATTGTGACAATGATAATGAAAATAGTAATAACAAACATATGGAATAATGATAATGACGATGGTGATAATGATACGTAATAATGATGATGATAATGATAACAGTACAAATAATAATGCGTGCGTGTGTGCATGTGCGTGCATGTGTGTGTGTGTGTTTGAGTGTGTTTGTGTATGTCCGCTTGTGTGTGTGTGTTTGTGTGACTATGTCTATGTGTGTCTTTGTGTGTGTGTGTTTGTGTGAGTATGTGTATGTGCGCCTGTGTATGTGTGTGCCTGTGTAAGTATGTATATATGCGTCTATGTGTGTGTGTGTTTGCGTGAGCATGTGTATGTGCGCCTGTGTGTTGTGTGTGTTTGTGTGAGTATGTGTATGTGCGCCTGTGTATGTGTGTTTGTGTAAATATGTATATGTGCGTCTATGTGCGTCTGTGTGTGTGTGTGTGAGCGCGCGATTGTGAGTGTTACGAAACAATGACTTCTCAGAGAGAGTGTGTGTACGTGAGACTGTGTGCGTGTGTGTACGTCCGAAGCGGCTTAGGTGTTTGACTTCTATTTATGTAATCCGATAACGGTCATAAGTGTGTTTGGGAAGAAGGTAGGCGGGGGAGGGGGAGGGAGGGAGGGGGAGGGAGGGGAAGTGGAAGGGAGGGGAAGGTGGAGGGAGGTGGGAAGGACGGAGGTGGAGGAGGAGGAGGAAGGAGGAGGGAGGAGGAGGAGGAGGGGAGGGAGGGGTGGAGGAGGAGGAGGAGGTGGAAGGAGGAAGAGGGAAGGAGGTGGAGGAGGAGGAGAAGGTGGAGGTGAAAGAGGAGGAGGGAGGAGGGAAGGAGAGGAGGGAGGAGGGAGGAGGTAGGAAGAGGAGGATGGGAAGGTGGGAAGGAGGAGGAGGATGGGAAGGCGAAGGTGGGAGGTAGGAGAAATAGGAGCAAGAAGGGAAGGAGGAGGTGGGGGAAAGGAGAAGGGAAGGTGAGAAGGAGGAGAAGGTGGAGGTGAAGGAGACGGGTGGAAGAGGAGGAAGGAAGGTGGGAAGAAGGAGAAAATAAAAAGGAGTGTGAGGTAAAGAAGGCAAGGGAGTAGGAGGGAGGAGGAGGATAAGGTGAAGGGAGGGGGAGAGGGGGGGAGGGGGCAATAAGTCCTCGATTGTTCTAGAAAAGAGGGTCAGGCAAGTCACGCCACTCTGCTATCACCCTTTTTTCTCCACCACTTTCTCGTCTCCACAAATGTCCTCTTTCTCCACCATTTTTTCGTCTCCACAAATGTCCTCTTTCTCCTCCACTCCTCTCTTTCTCCACCACAGCTCTGATCCAGATTTTTCTCTTTCTCCAACAAATTTCTCCGTCTCCATTATTCTTCTTCTCCAACACTTTTCTCTTGCTTTCTCCACCATAGTTCTTAGTCATAATTTTTCTCATTCTCCATCACTGTTGTTCTTTACCGCTCTCCTTCTCCACCACTCGTTTCTTTCTCCACCATTCTTCTCCCTCTTCACCACCTTTCTCCTCCACCACTCCTCTCTTTCTCCACCATTCTTCTCCTCCACCACCTTACCTCCGTCTCCACCACTTCCTCCGTCTCCACCACTTCCTCCGTCTCCACCACTTCCTCCGTCTCCACCACTTCCTCCGTCTCCACCACTTCCTCCGTCTCCACCACTTCCTCCGTCTCCACCACTTCCTCCGTCTCCACCAATTTCCTCTTTCTCCACCACCTTTCTCCTCCACCACCACTTCCCTCCTCCTCCACCACTTTCCTCTTTCTCCACCACCTTCCTCCTCCACCACCACTCCTCTCTCTCTCCACCACTCTTCTCCTTCCTCTCCTGTGTTGTTCTGCTCCGGCGTTCTCCTGTTCTTCGAAATGTTCTCTGAATGTCTTTCCCACAACTCATGCACTTCCTGATATAGTGCCTCCTACGCGGTTGAGGAGGGGGGAGGAGGAGGAGGAGGAGGAGGGAAAAAAAGGGGAGGGGGAAGGAGGGGAAGAAGGGGAGGAGGAGGAGAGGGAAGGAGAGGGGGAGGAGGAGAGGGAAGGAGAGAGGAGAGGAGGAGGAGGAGGAGAGAGGAGGAGGAGGAGAAGAGGAGGAGGAAGAAGGGGAGGAGGAGGAGAGGGAGGGAAAGAGAAGAAGGGAGGGAAGGGAAAAGGAGGGGGAGAAGAGGGAGGAGGAGAGGGAAGGAGGAGGAGGAGGAGGAGGAGGAAGGGAAAGGGAAAAGGAGGAGAGGGAAGGAGGAGGAAGAAGGAAGGAGAAGGATGATGATGAGGAAGGAGGAGGAGGAAAAAGAGGGAAAGGAAGGAGGGGCAGGTGTAGGAAGCTGTTCTGGAAGGTAGAGGAAGGTAAGAGAAGAGAAGAAGGGAAAGGGAAGTAAAGGGAGAATGAGAAAGGAAGGAAGAGTAATAGGGAGAATGGAAATAAGAAGAGAAAAACAAAAGAACAGAAAAGGAAAGGGAGAGGAAAAGGGGAAATGGAAAACGGAAAGGGAAGGGAGGAGGAAAAAGAAAAGGGAAGAGAGGGAAGGAAGGAAGGAGAGGGGAAGCGAGGGGAGAGTGCCAGCGAAGAGAGCCACAGAGTATGGGTCCCTCGGGAGGGAGGAGTGCCAAGGGAGAGAGAAATCAGGAGTATATAGAGGACTGGGGGAGGATGGGGTAAGGGGAAGGGGAGATAGGAAGATAGGAAGGAGGGGGAGAGGGGAGAGGGAGGGGAGAGGGGGGATGTAACAAACCGTATTCACGACTTGTATTATTTATTGCGGGTGGTGAAAGGAGGGGGGGTTGGGAGGGGAGAGGAGGAGGGGGATGGGACCAGAGGAAGAGGAGGGGAGGAGAGAGGAGGAATAGAGGAGGATAGAGAGGACGAGAGGAGGAGAGAGGGAGAGGGAGAGAGAGGGAAGGGGACTGGAGAGGAGAAGAGGGAAAAGGAGAGAGAGAAAAGAAGGGGGATGGGGAGAGGGGGAGGAGAGGATGGGAGAGTAAGTTAGAGAAAGAGCGAAAGAGGGAGGTGGGGGAGAAGATGGGAAGAGGGAAAAGGAGAGGGAAAGAGACAAAAATGAAAGGGAGGGAGAGGAGTGGATACTGAGATGGGAGAGGGGAGAGGGGAGAGGGGAGAGGGGAGGAAATTGGGGAGTTAGTCTGATATAATATTCTTGTAGAGACGACTTAGAGGAGTCCCTCGGGAGAAAGGGAGATAGGGAGAGCGAGAAAAAGGGAGGGAGGGGATGCGATAGTGAACACGTAGGAGACGAAGAGAGAGAGAGAGAGAGAGAGAGAGAGAGAGAGAGAGAGAGAGAGAGAGAGAGAGAGAGAGAGAGAGAGGGAAGAGAGAGAGAGAGAGAGAGAGAGAGAGAGAGAGAGAGAGAGAGAGAGACAAAGAGAAAGAGAAAGAGAGAAGAAAGAAAGAGAAAGAGAAAGAGAAAGAGAGAGAAAGAGAAAGAGAGAGAGAGAGAGAGAGAGAGAGAGAGAAAGAGAATGAAAGATAGATAGATAGAGAGAGAGAAGATAGAGAACACCTGAAAGGGGAGAGAGAAAATGAGGAAGAGGGGGGAAGATAAATACAGACAGAAATAAAAGGGAGAGGAAGAGAAGAAGAAGGGAAAAGAAAGGAAACAGAAGAGGAAACAGAAGAGATGGGAAAAGAGAGCAAGAATAATAGGAAAGGGAGATAGGAATAAGAGGAAGAAGATAGAGAGAAAATTGAAAGAAAAAGAAATAATGATAATAATAATGATGATAATAATAATAATAGTAATAATAATAATAATAATAATAATTATTATTATTGTTATTATTATTATTATAAGGATAATAATGATGATGATGATAATAATAATGATAATAACAATAATAATAAGGATAATAAGAAGAAGCAGAAGAAAGTAGAAGAAAAAGACAAAAAAAAAGAGTAGAGACGAGTACGAAGAAGAAGAAGAACGAGAAAGAAGAAGAAGAAAATGGACAAGAATAAAGTAAAAAAAAAAAAGAAGAAAGGAGCAGAGAGGGCATGTGTAATTAGCAGTGCCAACGCCACCGGAGCGGCACTTAGCAGGGCCACGGGAGAGGAAGGGGAGTTGGGGACACGCCCCCCGTCCTTCGAGGGGGAGAGGAGGGAGGGGGAAAGGGGGGAATGGGGAAGGGGAATGGGGAAGGGGTATTTAGAGGGGGAGGGGGAGGGGAAGAGGAGGGAGAAGGGGTATGGGGAAGAGGAGGGAGGGGGAATGGGGGAGGGGGAAGAGGAGGGAGAAGGGGGAGGGGGAAGAGGAGGGAGAAGGGTAGGGAAGAGGAGGGAGAAGGGGTATGGGGAAGAGGAGGGAGGAGGGGGATGGGGAAGAGGAGGAGAGAAGGGGTAGGGGAAGAGGAGGGGGAAGAGGAGGGAGAAGGGGTAGGGGAAGAAGAGGGAGGGGAAAGGGGAATGGGGAAGGGGTAATAAGGGAGAAAAGGGGGAGAGGAGGGGGAAGGGAAAAGGGGAATCTGGAATGGATATGGGGAATGGGGAAGGGGCGATAAGAGGGGAGGGGAATGGGGAAGAAAGGGGGAAGGGGTATTGGGAGATAAAAGGGAAAGGTAGGAGATTGGGGAAGGGACAGTAATAGGGGTAGGGGAATGGGGAAGGGAGGGGAAGGGGGTATGGGAAGGGAAAGAGGGAAGATAGGGGGAAATGGGAAGGGAAGAGGTGGGGAAAGGGAATGAGGAATGGGGAAGGGGTGGGGAATTTGGAAGGCAGGGTTTTGGGGAAGGGATCGGATTGGGGGAGGAAGGGAAAAGGGGACAGGGGAAAATAGAAATGAAAGGGAAAGGGGCAATAAGAAGGGAGAAAGGGAATAGGAGGGAAAGGAGGAGAAAGGAGAAGGAGAAAAAGGAAAGGGAAGGGAGAAAGGGGAAGAAAGGAAGGTAGGAAAGGGAAAGGAACTTGGAAGTAAGTAGAGAGGAAGAGAGAATAAGAAAAAAAAAGGGCAAGGGAAGGAAAGGGGGGGGAACTAAGGGAGGGGAAATTCCCTATTTCCCCCTTTCCCCCTCCCCCCTACCGCATCCCCCATTCCCATTTTTTCCACACTTCCTCCCTCTCCTCCTTCACCCCCCCACCCCAGGAGAAAATGGAAAGGAAAGGAGAAAGGGGAAGAAAGGAAGATAAGAAAGGGAAAGGAACTTGGAAGAAAGAAGGGAGGAAGAGAGAATACAAAAAAGTGCAGGGGAAGGAAAGTGGGGGAACCAAGGGAGGGGAAATTCCCTTTTTTCCCTATATCCCCCTTCCCCCTACCGCATCCCCCCTCCCCCCTTCCCCTCCTTCACCCCCTTCCCTCCTCCCCCTTCCCCCTTCCCCCTCCTTCATCCCTCTCTTCCCTCCTTCCTCCTTCACCCTCCTTCACCTTCGCGTACATCTCCAAGAGAAATTGGATTATTTGGCGGTCGTTACGTCGTTACAGATCCCTTAAGTGCAGGTGGTTTGCTTGTTCTAGATTTTGTTTGTTTTTTGTTTGTTTGTCTTTGTTTGTTGTTGTTGTTTGCTTGTGTTTTTGTTTTGTTTTGTTTGCTTGTGTTTTTGTTTTGTTTTTGTTTGATATTTTTGTTTTTATTGTTTTGTGATTGTTTGATGTTTTTGTTGTCGTTTTTGTTTTATTGTTTTGTGTTTGTGTTTGATGATGTTTACTTGTTTTATTTGGTTTTGTTTGATATTGTTTGCTTGTTTTGCTTATTTGTTTTTGTTGTTTGTTGTTCTGCTTTTTTGTCATAGAATTTATGTCTTTGTTTTCCTTTTTTGTTATTTTTTGCTCATTTTCTTATTATTCTATGTTTGTTTTTGAAGGTTACTGTTGTCTTTGTTTTCTTGTTGTTCGCTGTTATTTGTTTGTCATGTGTGTTATTTTGTATTTTCTTCTGTTCTTTTTTTAACACATATGTTGTATCCACTTTTCGTTATTTTTGTCATTGTCATTATTATTCTTGTTTTCTTTTTCCTCTGTTCGCTAAGACCAACGTCCTTTCCTTAATAAGCGTTCGTTATAGAGAGGTATGGAGGCGGTCTATTGTCTGTTCGTGCGTGCGTGCGTGAGCTCTGAGAAGCTTAAGTTGTGTAGCATCAAGTTCAGGGATGAAGATTTACGATGCTTAGATCTCCTTCGCTTCCTCCTCCTCCTCCTCCTCCTTCTTCTCTTCTTAATTCTCCTTACATTTCTCTTCGTTTGCCTGGTTCTTTTCCTAATCTTCTTCCTCCTCCTTCTTCTCTTCTTAATCCTCCTTACATTTCTCTTCGTTTGCCTGGTTCTTTTCCTAATCTTCTTCTTCTTCTTTTCTTCTTCCTCCTCCTCGTTTTCTCCCTCTTCTTCTTCCTTCCTCCGCCTTCCCTTCATTTTCCTTTACCTGGTTCTCTTCCTAATCTTCTTCCTTTTCTTCTTCCTCCTTCTCCTTTTCTTCTTCCTCCTCTTCCTCGTTTTCTTCCTCCTTCTTCCCTCCTCCTCTTCTTAATCCCTTCCTCATCCTTTACCTTGTTCTCTTCCTAATCTTCCTCCTCCTCCTCCTCCACTTCCTTCTGCTTTTCTTCATCCTCCTCCTCTTCTTTCTCTTCCTAATCCTCTTCCTCCTCCTCCTTCTTTTCCCCCTCCTCCCTCTTCTCTTCCTCCTACTCTTCTTCAGTTTTCTTCTTCTTCCTCCTCTTCTTCAATATTCTTATTCATTATCGCCGCCAAGGGGGTTGTTTTGGTAGCATTGGTTAGTTAGTTTGTCCGTCGGTCGGCAGGATAACTCAAAAAGTAATGGACAGATTTTCATGATTTTTTTACCAGAGGTGCGTCTCATCCCGGCGTAGATGACATCAAATTTTGGTGTCTATCCGGGATAGGGATGGACAGATTTTCATGAATTTTTTACCAGAGGTGCGTCTCATCCCAACGCAGATGGCATCAAATTTTGGCGTCGATCCGGGATAGGGATGGACAGATTTTCATGAATCTTTTACCATAAGTGCGTCTCATCCCAACATAGATGATATCAAATTTTGGCGTCGATCCGGGATAGGGATGGACAGATTTTTATGATTTTTTAAACAGAGGTGCGTCTCATCCCGGCCTAGATGGCATCAAATTTTGGCGTCGATCCAGGATAGGGATGGACAGATTTTCATGAATCTTTTACCAGAAGTGCGTCTTGGTCTACCTTGGACGCCATTAGATTTCGGTGGGTGATCTGGTTCGTGGTCCGGATCCAGGAGTATTTCCCGTTATCCGGACGTACTTTACCGGCCGAAAATCCGTTTCCGATGGTACCTGGATTTAGTTACCGGAGAGAGGGATTTCGATATGATAATTAATTGATTAGTTTATTTATCTATCGGTGAGTCCATTGCCCTGGCGGAGGTATGCGCATCCTGAGGGATTCTGGTTATTATCTCTTATAAGGACGAAGATTGATACAGCGTCGTCTTATGCGTTATAGGAAGCATGCTGCAATCTTTGAGCCTCAGAAAAGCAACAACAACGACAATGACAATAATAGGAGTAAGAGAAATAGCGAGCAAGAGCATCAACAGCCAAGAATAACAACAATTTCAACAGCAAACAGCGACAACAGCATAAGAACAATAACGAAACCAATACGAACAGTAACCATAACAACAAAAACAACAACGAAAACAAAAAGTAACAATTATAACAACAGCGAAAACAGCAACAACAACATTAACAACAACAACAAAAACAACAGCAACATTAACAGCAACAACACCGAGAGCTGAAAAAAACACCATTACCAACAACAAGGAAAACAAAACAACACCAAAATTAACAACAACAACAACGAAAACAAAACACCACCAAAATTAACAACAACAACACCATTACCAACAACAACAACAAGGAAAACAAAACACCACCAAAATGAACAACAACAACACCATTACCAACAACAACAACGAAAACAAAACACCAAAATTAACAACAACAACACCAAAAAACAAAAAACAAAAAAAAAAAAAAAAAAATCCCCCCCTGCCTGCAAGCCAAGCAGCGAAGCCACAGGAGGCGAGAGCAGCACAGGAGGAGCGCAGGGCAGCACGCAAGCACCGGGAGAGCTCAGGACGCAAGCACTAAACAGGAGGACGATTTTCTTTCGAGGCAAAAGAGCTCTATTTAGGAAAAAAGAAAGAAAAAAAAAGAAAGAAAGAAAAAGAAAAGAAAGAAAAAGAAGAAGAAAAAAAAAAACTTAGGTGTTTAGAGGACAGTGGTTGGGATCAGCGTTTCCACACACTAAGAAAAAGGGGTGAAAAGGATGAGAGGAGAGAGGGAAGGAGGGAGGGAAGGATGGTGGAAGGGAGGGGAGGGAGGGTGGAAGGGAGGGAGAGGAGAGAGGGAGAGAGAGAGAGACAGAGAGAAGAGAG
>NC_091582.1:14878648-14888648 GCF_042767895.1 Penaeus vannamei | reverse complement strand
GGGTAGGGGATGGAGAGGGGCTGAATGGGAGGGGGAAGGGGATGGAGAGGGGTGGGGGAGGGAGGGATGGAGGGAGGGTAGGGGATGGAGAGGGTAGGGAGGGTAGGGGATGGAGAGGGGTGAATGGGAGGGGGTAGGGGGATGGAGAGGGGTGGGGGGGAGGGGGAGTGGGTATGTATATTCATGTTAGTGTATGTATAGTTATGTACACACGCGCGGAAGTACACGCGTATGGAGGCAAATATTTACAGACACAAAATCATACACACATGTAAGTAAATTTTCACACACACAAGCACACACACACACACACACACACACACACACACACACACACACACGCACACACACACACACACACACACACACACACACACACACACACACACACACACACACACACACACACACACACACACACACACACACACACACACACACACGCACACGCACACGCACACACACACACACACACACACACGCACACACAGCATTATAGGAAATAGCGATCAATACTAATCACTTATTGACATTTTTAAAGATAAGAGAAATGCCGGTCTGTGATCCCCCGCCTTATCATGGCACTATAATGGCCCTGATGTGTGATTTAGTGCCTTTTAATCTGTTTGTCTGTCTGTCTATCCATCTATTTTTCTTTCTCGTTTCATTTTTATTTTTATTTTTCCCCCTTTTTTTATTTTATTTTTCTGTTTTTTTCGAGTAAGTATCTCTCGTTCTCTTTTTCTTTGTTTGTTTCTGTTTGTTTCTTTGTTTCCCAGGCCTTTCTGTCTTTGATTGGTTGTCTGTCTGTCTCTCTTTCTCCCTTCTCTTTCTCTCCCTTTCTCTCTGTCTGTCTGTCTGTCTGTCTGTCTCTCTCTTTCTCTCTACCCTCTCTCCCCCCTCTCTCTCTACCTTCTCTCTCTCTCTACCACCCCCTCCCTCTCTCTCTCCCTCTACCCTCCCCCTCCCCTCTCTCTCTCTCCCCCTATCCCTCTCTCTCTCCTTCCTCTCTATCTCTACCTCTGTCTCTCCCTCCCTCTATCTCTCCCCCCTCCCTCCCTCTCCCCTCTATCTCTTCCTCTCTCTACCCTCTATCCTCTTCCTCTCTACCTTTATCTCCTCCTCCCTCTCCCTCTCCTCTATCTCCCCCTCCTCTCTCTCTTCCTCCCTCTCCCTCCCTCCCCATCCCTCCCTCCCTCCCTGCCTCTCTACCTCTCTCTCTCCCCTCCCTCTCCCCCTCTCCCTCCCTCTATCTCTACCCTCCTCGTATCTTTTTTTTATCATCAGAGAAATCCAATGATCAGCCGAAGCCAAAGCCAATACGAGGCCGGGACGCCGAAGCCAGCGCCGGCGTTTTTCGAGCAGAAAGATTCATTCTTCTCGCAATAGATTAATAATATTTCGTTGTGGAATATTATTTCAGACGTGAAGGGAGGGAGGGGGTGGGGGGGTGGAAGTAGGGGAGGGGGGTGGGGTGGGGAGGGGGGGTAATGGGGGAGGTTTTGGGGGTGGGGAGGAGTGGGGTGGGGGGGGCTGGGGAGGCTTTGGGGGATGGGGAGAAGTGGTGGAGGGGGGGGTAGGGGAGGAGTGGGGTGGAGGGGATGGGGAGGCTTTGGGGGTGGGGAGGAGGGGGTGGGGGGGGATGGGGAGATAGGGAGGCTTTGGGGGTGGGGAGGAGTGGGGTGAGGGGAGGCTTTGGGGATGGGGGAGTAGTGGGGAGGCTGGGGGTGGGGAGATGTGGAGGGAGGAGGAATGGGGAGTGGGGATGGGGAGGAGTGGGGATGGGGAGGAGTGAGATGGGGGAGATGGGGAGGCTTTGAGGATGGGGAAGGAGTGGGGAGGGGGAGAAATGGAGGCTTTGGAGGGGGATAGGGGGAAGGGAGGAAGAGGGCAAAAAGTAGGGAGTATATTGAAGGGACTGTAGGGGAGGGGAGGGGGTGGGGAATGATAGGGTGGAAGGTTGGGGGAAGAAAAAGAGGGAGGGGGAAGGAGGAGAGGAAGGGGGTAGAGGTAAGAAAGGAGGAAAGAGAAAAAGGAAAAGGAGAGAAGATGGAGAGAGAAGGAAGAGAAAAGGAGGAGAGAAAGATGTAAATAGAGAGGATGGAAAGCGGAATGAGAAAAAAAGAGAAGACAAAAAATAAGAAATGGAAGGACGAAAGAAAGAAAAAGGGAAGAAGGAAAGAGGGAAAGAGAAGGATGGAAGGAAAAAAAAACAGGAGAGGAGGAACAAAAGAGTTGATAAAGAGGATGGAAAGGGACACGAGAGAAGAAGAAGGCGGTAGGGGGGTGGGGGTAGATGGGGGGTGGGGTGACGGGTATACAAGTGAGAACTCAAGGGAAGGGAGGGGAAGGGGGAGGGGGTAGGAGGAGGGGGAGGGGGAAGGGGGAGGGGATTTAAACGCAGGTAATGTAAAACAGGTATTAATAGGTTAAAGCTTAAGGTATTAAGAGAGTTTTAAAACAGAAACTTGATATAGTTTAAGAGAACAGGATTTAATACCCTTTTAGGTGGGGGGGATGGGGGGAAGGGGGGTTAGTGGGGAAGAGGGAAGTGGGTGGCAAGAAAAAGAGGAAGAGGGGGAAGATGGAATAAAGAGAGGGGATTAAAAATGGGGGGAAGGGGAAGACGAGACACGGGAGGGAGGAGGAGGAATAAGGAAGGGGGAATGGGGAAGAAGAAGAGGAGGGGGGGAGGGGGAGAGGGAACACGAAGGGAGTGACAAAGTGTGGGCGGAGGGGGAGAGGAAAGAGGGGGTTGGGGGTGCGAGACAGCGTGGTGCCAGATGGGAGGCACTCTCGGCAGTTAGGCTGTCACAGATAACTACTCGAAATGGGGTAATTACAAATGACAAACGAGTCTCCAGGTTTGAAATTCTGTATCTCATTCCCTCCTCTCCCTCCCCTCCCTCCCCCTCCTTTCCCCTCCCCTCCCACCCCATTCTTTCCTCTCCTCTTCCATCTTACCCCTTTCCTCTCTCCCATCTTCCTCATTCTCCCTCCCCCTCCCTTTCCCCTCCCCTTCCTTTCCCCTCCCCTCCCACCCCATTCTTTCCTCTCCTCTTCCGTCTTACCCCTTTCCTGTCTCCCCTTCTTCCTCATTCTCCCTCCCCTCCCTTTCCCCTCCTCCCTCCCCTTCTTCCTCTCCCTTCTTTCCTCTCCTCTTCCATCTTACCCCTTTCCTGTCTCCCCCTCTTCCTCATTCTCCCTCCCCTCTTCCTCATTCTCCCTCCCCTCCCTTTCCCCTCCCTCCCTCCCCCTTCTTTCCTCTCCTCTTCCATCTTACCCCTTTCCTGTCTCCCCCTCTTCCTCATTCTCCCTCTCCCTCCCTTTCCCTCCCCTCCCTCCCCCTTCTTTCCTCTCCTCTTCCATCTTACCCTTTCCTACTTCTCCCTCTCTTCCTCATTTTCCCTCTCCCTCCCTTTCCCCTCCCTCCCTCCCTCTTTCCTCTCCCCTTCTTTCCTCTCCTCTTCCATCTTACCCCTTTCCTGTCTCCCCTCTTCCTCATTCTCCCTCCTCCTCTTCCTCATTCTCCCTCCCCTCCCTTTCCCTCCTCCTCCCCCTTCTTTCCTCTCCTCTTCCATCTTACCCCTTTCCTGTCTCCCCTCTTCCTCATTCTCCCTCCCCTCCCTTTCCCCTCCCTCCCTCCCCCTTCTTTCCTCTCCTCTTCCATCTTACCCCTTTCCTGTCTCCCCTCTTCTTCATTCTCCCTCTCCCTCCTTTCCCCTTCCTCCCCTTCTTTCCTTTCTCCCCTTCCTCTTCTCCCTCCCTTTCCACTCCTCTTCCATCTTACCCCTTTCCTCTCCCTCCTTTCCTCCTTCTCCCTTTCCCCTCGACTGTTTTCCCTCTCTTTCCCCTCCTTACCTGTTTCCCTTCTTTCTCGCTCCCTCCCCCTTTCCTTTTCCTCCTCCCACTATTCTTTTTTCTCTTCTTCCTCCCTCTATTCCTCCCCTCCCTCCCTCGTTCCTCTTTCCCCCTTCCTCCCTCCCACCCCCTTCCTCTAACCCCCTTCCCCCCTTCCCCCGTCCTTCCCTCTCCCCTTCTTCCATTTCTCTCCCCCTCCTCCCCCACTTCCTCTTCCCTCCCCCTCACACTTCCTTCCCCCCGAGGTGTCACCATTGGCCTGGCACGTCATAGCGCTTCCGTCACCCAAAAGTGGCACTCTAGGGCATCCTAAGTGTCAAAGAGAGAGATTTAAGGTTTCACTTCGTACACTGTAAAAGAGCGAAAGGTATTTTAATGTTCTGTCTCTTTAAAAGGAGCGTAATTGGCAACTTTTTTTGTGGTATTTATGGACTAGGTTGGTCTCGTTTTATTGTTGTTGTTGTTGTTTTTATTATTGTTGTTGTTGTTGTTATTATTGATTATTATTATTATTTTCATCATTGTCATAATTATTGTTGTTGCTATTGCTATTATTATTATGATTATTATTATCATCATTATCATCATTATTATTGTTGTTGCTGTTTTTTTATTATCATTATCATTATTAATATCATTATTAGTATCATCACCATCGTCACCATCAACCTTCAATCATAATCACCATCATCATTATACACACACCAAACTTCTCCCATCTCCCTCCCCTCACCCCTCTTCCACCCCTCCACCTCTCCAACCCTCCCTCCACCCCTCTCCACCCACCCCTCCCACTCTCCCCCCTCCCCCTCCACCCCCTCCTCACTCTCCCTCCACCCTCCACTCTCCCTCCACCCTCCCACTCTCCCTCTCCACCCCTCCACCTCTCCACCCCTCCACCCCTCCTCTCCACCCCTCCCCCTCCACCCCTCCACCTCTCCCACTCCCCCCTCTACCCCCTCCCTCCCTCCTCTCCACCCCCCTCCTCCACCCCTCCCTCCCCCCCTCCCCCCCCCCCCCTCCCTCCCTTAACAGCAACAAGGCCCTCCTGGAATTACCCAAACAAGCATATCTGTGATTAATGGCCATTTAGCTCCTTCGCCTGGAGTCGGGATCATTATCACTTCAGCATCGGTTCTCTCTCCCCTCATTCTTCCTCTTCCTCTCCCCCTCCTCCTCCTACTCTCCCTCTTCTTTCTCCTCCCCCTCCTCCTCCTACTCTTCCTCTTCCCCCCTCCCCCTCCTCCACCTACTCTTCGTCTTCTTTCTCCTCCCCCTCCTCCTACTCTTCCTCTTCTTTCTCCTCCTCCTACTCTTCCTCTTCTTTCTCCTCCTCCTACTCTTCGTCTTCTTTCTCCTCCCCCTCCTCCTACTCTTCCTCTTCCTCCCCCTCCTCCTACTCTTCCTCTTCTTTCTCCTCCCCCTTCTACTCTTCCTCTTCTTTCTCCTCCTCCTACTCTTCCTCTTCCGATTCCCATCCTCATGGAATAATTTCCTCTTCCTCCCCTCCTCCTCCTACTCTTCCTCTTCTTTCACCTCCTCCTACTCTTCCTCTTCTTTCTCCTCCCCCTCCTTTTTTTCTTCTTCTTCCTCCTCCTTTCCCCTCTCTCTCGAGAAACGATTATCCTCGTGGAACTTCTCCCCTCTCCTTTCCTCTCTATTTTCTTCTCTCTCTCTCTCTGCTCTTCGTTTCTTCTCTTTCCCCTCTTCTCTCTCTCTCTCTCTCTCTCTCTCTCTCTCTCTCTATATATATATATATATAAATATATATTTTTTCTTTCTTTTTTTCTTTCTTTCTGTTTTTTTTATTTTTTTTTTTTATTTTTACCGTCCGTACCCTTTTTTGTTCTTGTTCTTCGTCTTCTTCTTTTTCATTTTTTTTTCTTCATCTTCTTTTTCTTATTCTTCTGCTTCCTCGTTTTCCTCCTCTCCTTTCCTCTGCACGCCATTCTACCTTTCCTTCTCTCCACGTGCATCTCCCCTCGCTTTCCCCTCTTCCCCCTCTCCGGAGATGCCATTCATCAATCAGTTCCCGTAACCCCTTTTCTGTTTCCCCTCTTCTCTTCCTATTCCTCTTCCTCCCCTTTTTCTTACTCTTCCTCCTCCTCTTTCTCGTCTTCTTCCTCTTCCTCCTCTTTCTCCTTTTCTTTCTCCTCCTCCTCTTCCTCTGTCTCCCCTTCCTCCTATTTTCCCTCTTCCTCTTCCTTCTCCTCCTCCTCCTCTTTCTCGTCTTCTTCCTCCTCCTTCTCCTCCACTTCCTCCTTCTCCTCCCCTTCCTCCTCTTCCTCTTCCTTCTCCTCCTCCTCCTCCTCTTTTTCTTCCTCCTCCTCCTCCTCCTCCCCTTCCTCCTCATCCTTCCCTCATTTTCCCCTCGCCCTCATCTTTCTCTCATGGGCGTCACACTCGTCTCCCCTTTCTCTTCCCCTCAGAGCGGTACGTGTGTGTGTGTGTGTGTGTGTGTGTGCGTACGTATATGTGTGTGTGTCTGTGTGTGTATGTATGTAGGTGTGTATGTATGTGTGTGTGTGTATGTGTGTGTGTGTGTATGTATGTAGGTGTGTGTGTGTGTGTGTGTGTGTGTGTGTGTGTGTGTGTGTGTGTGTGTGTGTGTGTGTGTGTGTGTGTGTGTGTGTGTGTGTGTGTGTGTGTGTGTGAGTGTGTATGTATGTGTGTGTGTGTCTGTGTCTGTGTCTGTGTGTGTGTGTGTGTGTGTGTGTGTGTGTGTGTGTGTGTCTGTATGTGTGTGTGTGTGTGTGTAAGGAGGTGTGTGTATGTATGTGTGTGTGGCTGTGTGTGTGTGTGTATGTGTATTTATGTAAGTGTGTGTGTATGTGTGTGTGTGTCTGTGTGTGTATGTATGTATGTGTGTGTGTGTGTCTGTGTGTGTGTGTGTGTGTGTCTGCGTGTGTGTGTGTGTGTGTTTGTGTGTGTGTGTGTGTGTGTGTGTGTGTGTGTGTGTGTGTGTGTGTGTGTCTGTACGTGTGTGTGTGTAGGTGTTTATGTATGTAGGTGTGTGTTTGTGTGTGTGTATGTAGGTGTGTGTGTATGTGTGTGTGTGTGTGTGTCTGTGTTTCTTTGCTTTTCCTTGTGTGTGTGCGTGAGCGAATGAATGAGTGCACTGGTTTGCGTGTATGTAAGTGCGTATCCACGTGTCTCTTCGTAAGGTGACGCCACGATTAGGGGGGGCGCTGGGTGGGGGGTGGAGGGTGGGGGCGGAATGAAATAGGCCTACTCCCTCCCCCCCTCCTCCCCTCTCCCTCCCCCCCTGAGGGAATTACTCAACGAATATTTCTTCCGAATGTGACGTGGGATCACCTGTCTACCCCTCCCTCCCCCCTCCCTAACCCCCCACCTCCAGCCCCCCTCCCCCCCCACCTCCAGCCCCCTCCCTAACCATACAGTATCCCCCTCTTCCCCCCCCTCCCCAGTGACCTCCAACCCCCCCCCACCCCCTCCCTCTTTCCGTACAAAACCCTCCCCCCTCTCCCCCCCCACCCCTTCCTTCTAACCCCTTTGGTGACCATTACTCGCACACTCGGGGGGGATGGGGAGGGGGAGGGGGGGAGGAGGGGGGGAAGGAAGGGTTGGTTTAGCGTGCGAGGGAGGGAAAGGAGGGAGGGAGGGAGAGGGAAAGGGAGAGAAAGAGGGAGGGAAAGGGAGGGGGAGAGAGAGAAAGAGAGTTAGATAGAGAGAGAAGGAGGGAGGGAGGGAGAGAGAGAAAGAGAGAGAGAAAGAGAGAGAGAGAACGAGAAAGAGAGAGAGAGAGAGAGAGAGAGAGAGAGAGAGAGAGAGAGAGAGAGAGAGAGAGAGAGAGAGAGAGAGAAAGAGAGAGACAGAGAGAAAAAAAAAAAAAAAAAGATAAAACGACGAAAAAATAAAAAATAAAGAAAAGGAATCAGTATACACACCAAACATTCTACCAAATCCGAGAAAGAATACCTCCATTATTAAAAAAAAAAAAAAAAAAAAAGAACTTTTATGCACGCGAGAGCGACGGAATGTTCCAGAAGCGACACATCACTTTGGCGACGTTTGGGGGGAGGGGGGGAGAAAGGGGCAGGGGGAGGGAGGGGGAGAAAGGGGCAGGGGAGGAGAGGGTAGGGAGGGGGAAGGGAGTAGGGGGAGGGGGTGGGGAGGAGAAAGGGGTAGGGGAGGGAGGGGGAGAAAGGGGTAGGGGGAGGGGGTGGGGAGGAGAACAGAGGGAGGGGAGGGTGGGGAGAAAGGGGTAGAGGGGGGGGGGAGAGCAAGGTCACCCATACGTCAGCTGATATCTTCCTCGTGACCTTTAAAGAAGACAAGAGGTTTATCTATGTTTCGTATCTTTACAGGGAGGGGAGAGAGGGAGGTGAGGGAGAGGAGAGGAAGGGGAGGTGAGGGAGAGGGAAGAGTGGAGGAAGAGGTGAGGAGGGAAGGGGAGTGGAGGGAGGAGGGAAGTGGAGGGGAGGGAGTGGAGGAGGAAGGAAAGGAAGGAAGGAGTGAGAGGGGGAAGGAGGTTCAAGGAGAGAGGAAGGAAGGAAGGAAGGAAGGAGTGAGTGAGGGGAGGGGGAGGGGAGTGGAGGGAGGGGAGGAAGGAAGGAAGAAGGTAATTAGAGAGAGGAAGGAAGAGGAGTGAGGAGTGAGAGAGGGAGGGAAGGGAAGAAGGAAAAGGAGAGGAAGGTAGGAGAGGAGAGGGGAAGAGTGGAAGGAATGGAAAGAGGAGGGAGAGTGGAGGAGGGAAGGGGAGGGAAGTATTGGGAGGGAGGGAGGAAGTAAGAAAGGAGTGAGTGAGTGAGGGAGAGAGGAGGAAGGAGGAGAGGGGAATTGAGGGGAAGGATAGAGGAATTAGAGGGAGAGATGGAAGGGAAGGAGTGAGCGACGGAAGAGTAGAAGGAAATGGAGAGGAAGGAAGGAAGGAGGGAACTAGAGATAGGATGGAAGGAGTGGTGAGGGAGGGAGGGGAGGGAGGGAGAGGGGACCAGGGAGGGAGGAAGGATGGATTGAGTGGAAGGTAGGGAGAGGAAGGGAGGATGAGGGGAAGGGAGGGGAGAGGGGACCAGGAGGGAGGAAGGATGGGAGTGAGTGAGGGAGAGGGGAAGGGAAGAGAGACGGGAAGGGAGGGGAGGGGAGAGGAGGGGAGAGGGGAAGGGAGGGGAGGCCAGCCAACCAGCAGCAACAGTCGGCTAAGTATCTTATCTCTCTCTCTCCTTCGCCTCTGTTTCAGCGCAGCCTTCGTTTGTTATCCTTATCAGCTGCAAATAATTCCGGTTGCATCACCGCTTCTCCGCCGGATGGGGAGGGGGAAGGGGGAAAGGGAAGGGAGAGAGGGAAGGGGGAGGAAGGAGGGAGGAAGAGGGAGAGGGGGAGAGGGGAGAGGGAGAGGAGAGGGGGAAGAGGAGAGGAAAGGGAGAATGGGGAGGATGGAGAGGGGAGAGAGAGGGAGAGAGGGAGAGGAAGGGGGTGGAGGGAGAGGGTGGAAGAGGGGAAGGGAGGAGGAAGAGGGAGAGAGGGAGAGGGGGAGAAGGGGGTGGAGGGAGAGGGGTAGAAGAGGAAGAGGGGAGGACGAGAGGGTGAAGGAGAGGAGGAGGAAAGAGGGAGAGAGGGAGAGGGGAGAGGGTGAGAGGAGGAAGGGGAGGAAGAGGAGAAAGGGGTGGAGGGAGAGAGGAGAGGGAGGAAGGGGGTGGAGGGAGAGGGGTGGAAGAGGGAAGGGGGAGGACGGAGAGGGGAGGGAAGGTGAGGGAGAGAGGGAGAGGGGAAGGGGGAGAGGGAGGGGAAGGGGGAGGGGCTGGACGAAGAGGGAGAGGGAGAGGAAGGAGAGAGGAAGAGGGAGAGAGTGGGAAAAGGAGGTGGAAGGAGAGGGGGTGGAAGAAGGGAAGGGAGGAGGGAGAGGGGGAGGGGGAGAAGAACGGGAAGGAATTCCTCGTATTCTATGCTTGAGATTTTACTTTTTTTTTCTTTTTTTTTCTTGTCTTCAAAAAAGTGATGAGATTTTGTTATTTTTAGTTTTTTCTTTCATATGTTTTTTTCTTTTTCTCTTTTTCGCCTCATGTTGTTATTGTTCCTTTTCCGTAATTCCTTTATTTCTTTAATTTAAGTTTTCATTCACTTTCAATTAACAGAAATCAGTTAGATTAAAAAGAAAAAAAAATAGACTCTGGACCCC
>NC_091582.1:14868648-14876148 GCF_042767895.1 Penaeus vannamei | reverse complement strand
GGGAGTACAGGAGGGTGCCAGAGGGTGCCAGGGGGGTGCCATGGAGCGTAGGAAGGTTTCAGGGAGTACAGGAGGGTGCCAGGGAGTACAGGAGGGTGCCAGGGAGTACAGGAGGGTGCCAGGGAGTACAGGAGGGTGCCAGGGAGTACAGGAGGGTGCCAGGGAGTACAGGAGGGTGCCAGGGAGTACAGGAGGGTGCCAGGGAGTACAGGAGGGTGCCAGGGAGTACAGGAGGGTGCCAGGGAGTACAGGAGGGTTGCCAGGGAGTACAGGAGGGTGCCAGGGAGTACAGGAGGGTGCCAGGGAGTACAGGAGGGTGCCAGGGAGTACAGGAGGGTGCCAGGGAGTACAGGAGGGTGCCAGGGAGTACAGGAGGGTGCCAGGGAGTACAGGAGGGTGCCAGGGAGTACAGGAGGGTGCCAGGGAGTACAGGAGGGTGCCAGGGAGTACAGGAGGGTGCCAGGGAGTACAGGAGGGTGCCAGGGAGTACAGGAGGGTGCCAGGGAGTACAGGAGGGTGCCAGGGAGCGTAGGAATGTTTCAGGGAGTACAGGAGGGTGCCAGGAAGTACAGGAGGGTGCCAGATGGTTCCAGGGAGTACAGGGGCGGGGGGGAGTAGAGGGTGCCAACGGGTGCCAGAGAAGTGTCGAAGGCTTGAATACGTCATGGGTGTTCAGCGTTCTCGAGTGTGTGCGTGTGTGTTCATTCATGCATCTGTGCTACTGTGGGTACGTATTGGTTTGTACGTGTGTTTGTTTGTTTGTTTGTTTGTTTGAGGAAGGGGTGTTGGGGGGGGGGGGTGTGGCCTAACTTTACTCATTCTTTTGGGAGCTTTTGGGACGACTTACTCACTCTGAGAGGGGGGGGGGATCTTTACTCATTCTTACTCACTCCCTGACTTACTGATAGATTAAAGGGTTGTTTATGAGTCCCGCTGAATGAGTAAATGATTGACGGAATGTGAGTGAGTGAGTGATGGAATGAGTGAGATTTTGAGTGAGTGAGAAAGTGAGTGAGTCAGAGAATGAGTGAGTGTAAGTTGAGTGAGTGGTTGAGTAAATGAGAACGGGAAGAGTGTGAGTTGTATGAATGAGGGAATGAGTGAGTAAATTTATGAGTCAAATGAAAAAGATGAGTGAGTGAATGATGAATGAATGAATTTGCAAAACGAATGAGTGAATGAGTCAAATAATTGCGTTCTTATTATTATTATCATCATCATCAATATTTTTGAAGTGAGTAAAGTCAGTCAGATGATTTTTTTGTGTGTGTTTGTGTTATTATTTGTTATTATTATTATTATTATTGTTATTATTATTATTATTATTATTGTGTTATTATTATTATGTGTTTTTATTATTCTCATCATCATCATCAATATTTTTGAAGTGAGTAAAGTCAGTCAGATGTTTTTTTTTTTTGTGTGTGTTTGTGTTATTCTTATCCTTTTTGTTTTTGTTTTTCCTTCGTTAGATTTCTTCTCAAACTTTACCCCCCCCCCCTTCTGTTTTCCTCTTGAAATTCTTAAGAAATTGAGGGGAAAGAAAAGTTTTTTTCCTGTCATCTTATCTTCGTAATGATAATAATAGTAATAATGATAATAATGATGATGATGATAATAATGATAATAATAATAATAATAATAATAATAATAATAATAATAATAATAATAATAATAATAATAATAATAATAATAATAATAATAATAATAATGATAATGATAATAACAGTAATTCTGATGATAAGGATGATGACAATAATGATAATGATAGTGATGATAATGATAATAATAGTAGTAGTAATAACGAACTAAAAGGTGTTGAAGATATTATTTCTTCTTCTACCACTCCTTTCTTTTACTTCCCCCTTTCTCTCTCTCTCTCTTTCTCTCTCTTTTTCTTTCTTTCTCTCTCTCTCTCACTCTCTCTATTTCTCTCTATTCTCTCTCTCTCTCTCTCTCTCTCTCTCTCTCTCTCTCTCTCTCTCTCTCTCTCTCTCTCTCTCTCTCTCTCTCTCTCTCTCTCTCTCTCTCTCTCTCTCTCTCTCTCTCTCTCTCTCTCTCTCTCTCTCTGTCTCTCACCCCTCTCCCTCTCTCTCTCTCCTCTCTCTCTTTCTCTCTCCCTCCCTCCTCCTCTCATTCACTCACTCCTCTCTCTCTCTTTCTCTTTCTCTCCTCCTTCCCTTCTCTCATTCACTCACTCACTCCCTCTCTCTCTCTTTCTCTCTTTCTGCCTCCCTCCCTCTCATTCACTCACTCCCTCTCTCCCTCTCTCCCTCTCACAGATTTTTATTCCTCCCTCTACAACCCCTATTCTTCCACCCACCCCCACCTCTTTTTTTCTCTCTCTCTCTTTCTCTCTTTCTCTCTCCTTTTAACTTTTACGCCTCGGCTACTTCTCTCGACCAGGGCTTCACCAGGGCTTCACCGGGGCTTCGGGGCTTCAGATCCCGCCCGTCCGAGGCTTCAGGAAAGAGCAATCATCATCTCCATTTCATCAAAGGTCAATTCATCAAGTCAGTTCATCAGAATCTAATCAGAACTTGGAACTTCTTGATCGAGGGAGTCGGGTGAAAAATAGAGAGGGTGGGAGGGAGAGGGAGGGAGAGGGATGGAGGGGGAGTGGGACGGGGGATGGAGGGAGAGGGAGGGAGGGGCGTGGGAGAGGGAAGGAGGGAGGGATGGAAGGAGAGGAAGGGGTGGGAGGAGGGTGGGAGGAGAGGGTGGGAGGGAAGGGGAGAGGGTGGGAGGGTGGGGAGAGGGTGAGGGAGGGAAGGGAGGAAGGAGAGGGGAGGGAAGGGAGAGGGAGGGAGGGATGAAGTAGAAAGAAAGGGAAAGAGAGAGAGAGAAGAAAGAGAAGAGGAGTGAGAAGAGAATGGGAAAGCGGGGGGGGGGGGTAAAGGAGGGAGGGAGTATGGATAGGGGGATGAGGGGGGAGAGATAATAGATTAAGTTATGGTTCTCTTTCTTTTCTAAAATAATGATAATTATGGTAATTATGATAATGATGATAATGATGATGATGATGATAATAATAATAATAATAATGATAATAATGATTATAATACTAAAGATGATAATAATAATTATTATAATAATAACAACGATAATAACAACAATAATGATGATAATGACAATAATCATAATTAATAAATCTTAATACTGATAATAATCAAAAGAAGGAAGATAAGAAAAAGTATATAAATAAAACAGGGAGGGAGGGAGGGGGGGAGTTCAAAACCGAGGCTCTGAATGTCGTTAAGCTATAATTTCCCATCAAATAGTGTGCATAAATCGACCTTAATGGTTGTTTGGGGATAGCGTTATATTCCCCCCACGCTCGTGTCACTCACGCCAAGCTAAGAAATGTTTTATTGTTATTGTTGCCTTTGGCGGTTGGGTTGCTTTTGTTGTTTACGTAGTTTTTGAATGTTTTTAATGTTTTTGAATGTTTTTTAATGTTTTTGGATGGGTTTAAATGTTTTTGAATGTTTTTGAATGTTTTTTAATGTTTTGGATGGGTTTAAATGTTTTTGAATGTTTTTGAATGTTTTTAAATGTTTTTGAATGTTTTTAATGTTTTTGAATGTTTTTGAATGTTTTTGAATGTTTTTGAATGTTTTTGAATGTTTTTTTTATGTTTTTGGATGGGTTTAAATGTTTTTGAATGTTTTTGAATGTTTTTTTTTTAAGTTTTTGGATGAGTTTAAATGTTTTTGAATGTTTTTGAATGTTTTTTAATGTTTTTGGATGGGTTTAAATGTTTTTGAATGTTTTTAAATGTTTTTGAATGTTTTTAATGTTTTTGAATGTTTTTGAATGTTTTTGAATGTTTTTGAATGTTTTTGAATGTTTTTTTTATGTTTTTGGATGGGTTTAAATGTTTTTGAATGTTTTTGAATGTTTTTTTTTTATGTTTTTGGATGGGTTTAAATGTTTTTGAATGTTTTTGAATGTTTTTTAATGTTTTTGGATGGGTTTAAATGTTTTTGAATGTTTTTGAATGTTTTTAAATGTTTTTGAATGTTTTTAATCTTTTTGAATGTTTTTGAATGTTTTTGAATGTTTTTGAATGTTTTGAATGTTTTTTAGATGTGTTTGAATATTTCTGTTTGGATGGGTTTAAATGTTTTTGAATGTTTTTTGGAATGTCTTTTTTTTATGTTTTTTAAGGATGGGTTTAAATGTTTTTGAATGTTTTCGCTTTGCTATTTTTTCTGTTGTTGTTTTTTTTGCTTTCTTTTTGTTGTTGTTGTCTTTGCTAATGTTGTTGTTTGCGTTGTTTTTGAATGCCTTTGCTGTTGTTTTTTCTTTGTTGCTGGTGGGTGAGGGAGGAGGGGGTTGAGGGAGGGGTGAGTTATTAGAGTGGGGGAGTTATTAAAAGAGAGGGAAGGAGTAAGGGAGGGGGAGGGAGAAGAGAGGAGAGGAGGGCAGAGTTATTAGAGGGGGAATGGTGAGGGGAGAGAGAAGGAGGGAGGGAGTAGAGGGGAGGCGTGAGGGAGTAGAGGGAGGGGGAGGAAGGGGGGAGTTATTAAAGGGGGGAAGGGTTGAGAGAGGGTGAGGGGGAGAAGAGGGAGGAAGGGAGGGAAGGGGGGAGGGAAGAGGGAGCGAGAGAGAGGGAGTAAGAGGAGGGAGTTACTAGAAATGGAGGAATGAGGGAGGAGGGAGGGAGTGAGAGGAGGGGGGGGAGTTATTAGAGGGAGAGAAATGTGAGAGGAGGGAGGGCGAGGGTGAGAGAGGGAGAGGTAGTGGGAGGGAAGTTGGGGGTGATGTAGGGGAGGGGGGGGAGGGAGAGGGAGAGTAGGTAAAAGGGAGGCAGAACGGACTGGGTGGATAGACAGGAGGAGCAGAGGAAGAAGACGACAACCAGACAAACAAAATAAGAATAAAGAAAGAATAAATATAATAAAATATAATAAATATAATAAATATAATATAATAAATAAGTAAATAAATAAATAAAATAGATATAATAAAAAAGAATAAATAAATAAAATAAGAATAAAAAAAAAAAAAAAAACTAAAAAGCGACAGTCGGGCAAATCCGGAGACACACACACAGAAAAAAATACATTTCTTAAGAAAACTTCAAAGACTTTCTTGGTCAGCACTCGAGCCCCCTCCCCCCCTCCCCCTCTCCCCCTCACCCCTCCTCCTCATCCTCCGCCCTCCTTGCCATCACCTTAATGGCAACTTCTCGATGATTCTTGTCTGGTTCAGGTGGAAAAACCATGTCACCCTCCCTCCCCTCCCTTCCCTCCCCTCTCTCCTCCTCCCCTCCTCCCCCTCCACCAACTAGTCCCACCTTCTCTTTCTCCCTGCCTCATTCTCTTCTCTCATCCTCCCTGTCCTTTCCCCTTCCTTTCCTCCATCCTTTCCTCCAACTTCCCTTTCCCTTTTCCCAGTTCCTCCTTCCCCCCTCCTTCCCTTCCTCCTCTTCCCCTCCACCTCCATGCTTTCCCCCTTTGTTTTCCCTCCACTCATTCTCGTGCGTTCCCCCACCATCCCCTCCTTATCGCTTACCACTCCCCCTTTCCTTTTCCCATTCCTCTCTCCTTTTCATTCTTCCCCCTTCCCCCAACATTCTCACCTCCCTTCTCCCCGCCCTTTCGCTCCCTCCCCCATTTCCCCTTCTTCCCTTCCTCCTTACCCACCCTTCACCCTCTCCCCTCCCCCTTCCTCTTCCCCACCCTGTCACACTCCCCTTTCACTATCTCCCTCTCTCTCTCCTCCCTCCGCCCCTCCCCACTCCCCCTTCCTCCTCACCCTCTCCCTCCCCTTCTCCCTTTCCCTCTCCTCCTCCCTCCCCCCACTCCCCCTCTCTCCTCCTCACCCCCTTCCTCCCCTCCCTCCCACTCCCACTCACCCTCCCTCTCCCACTCCTCTTCACCCACTCCCCCTTCCTCCCTTCCTCTCTTTCCCGCTTTCACCCTCTCCCTCTCCCCTCCCTCACTCTCCTCTCCCCCTCCCCCATTCCCTCTCCTTCCTCTTCACCCTCTCTCCCCCCTCTCTCTCTCCCCGCCCGCCCGCCCGCCCTTAAAGCTTGACCAGCGCAAGGTGAGGTTCGCTCAAAAGACCTTCATTTGTCTTGCTTTGAACTCCTGTTTGTGATGTCGAGAGCAAGTGGAGGAAAAATCAACCCTCTTTTCTTTCTTTGCTTCCTCTCTCTCTCTCTCTCTCTCTCTTGCTTGTTCTGTCTATTTATCTTCTCTGTCTGCCTGGCTCTGCCTCTGTTTCTCTGTCTGTCTGTCTGTCTGTCTCTTTCTTTCTCTATTCATTTATCTCTCTGTCTGCATGTCCCTGTCTCTCTGTCTCTGTCTCTCTTTCTATCTATCTGTCTCTCTGTCTCTCTGTCTGTCTCTCTCTCTCTCTCTCTCTCTCTCTCTCTCTCTCTCTCTCTCTCTCTCTCTCTCTCTCTCTCTCTTTCTCTCTCTTTCTCTCTCTCTCTCTCTCTCTCTCTCTTTTTGTATCTATCCATCTATCTCTTTCTCGGACTTCCTTTCAGTCTTTGATGAGCATTTTTTTTCTGTCTCTCCTTCGCTCTTTCGTTTTTCTTTTTTTTCTTTCTCACTTTTTCGGAAGAAAATCTTTCTTTCTTCTTTCTTTCTCTCTCTTCTTTATGGGGTGCGTCTTCTTTTTTTTCTTTATCTTCTTTCTTCTCTTCTCTACCTCTTTTCTTTTAGGGGGAAAAGAACTGAGAAAAGATAAGTGAATAGAAAGGAGCAAGGAGGTAATAGAAGAGAAAGGGAAGAGGAAAGAAAGAGAAAGAAGAAAAAGAAGAAAAGGGGGAAAGAAAAAAGAAACAAAAAAAGAATAACAAAGCAAAGAAAAAAAGAAAGAAAGAGAAGGCGAAAGCAAAAATATGAAAAGTCGAGAAATGAAAAAAAAAAAATCAGAGAAAATAGGCGAAGAAAGAAGAGAAAGAAAGAAAGAATAAATCAGGAAAAATACTTAAAAAAACAACGAATGAAAAAAAAAATCAGAGAAACTAGACGTAGAAAGAAGAGAAATCAAAACGAAAAAAAAAGACAAAATCTGCAAAGCAAGAAAGCAGTAAAGGAGGACTTAGCGAAGGCAGGGGGAAGGGGGGGGGATAGGGGAGGTAGGAGAAGGAGAAGGGGGAGGGGGCGAGAGGATGCAGAAGGATGAGCCTCCAAGTCCCCAGAAGGATAACACCAAAGGAGCATTATCCTGAAGGGTCGAGGTGTAACTTGGAGAGCGATTCCGATCAGAGAGGGAAGGGGGAGGGGAAGGGGAGATGGGAGGGGAAGGGGGAGGGGGAGAGGGGAAGAGAGGGGAGAGGAAGGGGTAGGAGAGGGGAGAGGAAGGGCAGGAGGGAGGGAGGAGGAGAGAGGAAGGGGGAGGGGGAAAGGGGAGAGGGAAGGGAAAGGGGGAGGGGGGGAGGGAAGATGTAGGGCTTTCCGTTTTCGATTTAATTTTTTATCTTTTATATTATTTCCGTTTTTCTTGTCTTTATTCGCTCATTCCCTTCCTCCCTCCTTT
>NC_091582.1:14863878-14868148 GCF_042767895.1 Penaeus vannamei | reverse complement strand
GGGAAAAAAAAACTCCCCCCCCCACTATCCTCCCTCTTCCTCTCTTCTCCTCTTCCTTCCAGCCTACCCCTTCACCCCTTCCCCAACTTACTCTATCTCCTTCCCCTTCCCTTCATCCTCCCTTCCCCATTCTAACCTCTTTCCCTTCCCCTTCCTTCCTCTTCCCCTTCCCCTTCCTTCCTCTTCTTCTCCCCTTCCTACCAGCCTATCCCCCTTCCCCCCCTTCCCACCTTCCCTTCCCCTCCCCCTCACCCCCTCCACCCCCAAGAAAATCTGTGGTCAGTACGTCCAGTGTTTTTCAGCCTCCCCCCTCCCCCCCCTCCCCAACCCCCTGGAGAAAAGCCCCATATTGCCTACATAAACCCCCTGGCTTGTTGAGTCCTGAATTATGCATCATATTAAATCCCTGTCTTTTATTGGCTGTTCTTTGGGGCCGTGTGCGTGAGGGTCGTGGTGTGCTGGTTTTTTTTTTTCCGGTGTGGGGTTGTGGTGTGTGTGTACGTGTGTGTGTGCGTGTGTGTGTGTGTGTGTGTGTGTGTGTGTGTGTGTGTGTGTGTGTGTGTGTGTGTGTGTGTGTGTGTGTGTGTGTGTGTGTTGTGTGTGTGGTGTGTGTGTGTGTGTGTAGGAGGGTTGGTGGCTCTATGTACGTGTTTGTGTGTGTGTGAGAGGGTTGGTGGCTATGTGTGTGTGCGTAGAAGAGTTAGTGGTTATGTGCGTGTTTGTGTGTGTGTGTGTGTGTGTGTGGTCGTGTTTTCGTAAGAGGTGTCTGTGTGTCCATGTGTATTGTATACAGGGATTGGGGAAGGGTCGTGAGGAGGAGGAAGAGAGAGGGGAGATATGTGCGTATGAGGAGGGAGGGAAGGAAGGAGGAGGGAGGAGGAGGAGGGGACAAGGGAGGTATGGACAAGGTAGGGGTATGAGTAGGGGAGGGAGAGGAAGGGGGAGCCTTTAGGAAAGTAATCTTGGATATTGGGGAGAGTGTGTAAGATCTGTTTATTACCCATGTAGGGTGGGTAGTGAAGGAGGAGGAGGAGGAGGAAATGGAGTATGGGAGCAGGAGGCCAGGAAATGGAGGATGGAAAGCAGGAGCAGAAAGGAAAAGGAAAGAATGAGAAGTAGGAGGAGAAGGAAAAGGATAAGAGGAAGAATGAGAAGTAGGAGGAGGGAGGAGGAAGATGAGAAGGGGAAGCAGGGTGGGTGAGGAGGATGGGGAGGGGGAATCAGGGGGAGGAGTAGGAGTAGTAGTTGTAGTAGTAGTAGTAGTAGGAGGAGGAGGAAGAAGAAGAGGAGGAGGAGAAGGGAAAAGAGAGATGAGGAGGAGGAGGAGAAGGAAGAAGATGATGAGGAGGAGAAGGAAGAAGATGAGGAGGAGGAGAAGGAAGAAGATGAGGAGGAGGAGAAGGAAGAAGATGAGGAAGAAGATGATGAGGAGAAGGAAGAAGATGATGATGAGGAGGAGAAGGAAGAAGATGAGGAGGAGGAGGAGTAAGAGGAGGAGAAGGAGGAGGAGGGGGAAGGATGCACACTTGTGGCTATGCAAGAATTTAATAAACTTTTCTTCGGTTATAAGAATTGTATGACAATATATAGCACACGAATTTTTTGGTAATTTTCAGTGTCACATATACTCGGATTAAATTTTTTTTTTCTTTTCTTTTTCTTAATCTTTTTCCTTTTCTTTCTTTCTCTTTTCATTTCTTTTTTTTCGTAATTTTCAGTGTCACATATACTCGGATTAAAGTTTTTTTTCTTTTCTTTTTCTTAATCTTTTTCCTTTTCTTTCTTTCTCTTTCGTTTCTGCTTTTCGTAATTTTCAGTGTCACATATACTCGGTTTAATGTTTTTTTTCTTTTCTTTTTCTTTTTCTTTTTCTTTTTCTTTCTTTCTCTTTCGTTTCTGCTTTTCGTAATTTTCAGTGTCACATATACTCGGTTTAAAGTTTTTTTTCTTTTCTTTTTCTTAATCTTTTTCCTTTTCTTTCTTTCTCTTTCGTTTTTGCAATTGTTTACTGGATTATTTAACTGCGTATTTATTTAGTTATTCATTCATATTTCAGTTACTTTGGAATTGAAAAAAAAAATCAGAGAATAGAAAGAAAACTAGAAAGATAAGGATAAATTAGGGAAGAGGAAGGGGGGAAGATAAAAGAGGAAGAAGAGATGGAGGAAAGGAAAGGGAATATTGGGAGAAAGGAAAGAAGAGAGGGAGGAGAGACGATGGCAAGGAAAAGAAGGAAGAGGAGAGCGGGGAAAGAAGATAGGAATAGGAAGACAAGAAAGAGAAGAGAGAAGACAAACAAACAAACAAAAACAAACAAACAAAGAATGAAAGAAAAGTAATAAAAAGTAACTAACAAACAAGAAAAGAAAGAAAAATAAGAAATAAAACAATAAGTAAAAAGTAAAGAAAAGAAAAAAGGAAGGAAAGAAAAAATTAAAAAAGAAGGAAAAGAAGAAAAGAAAAAAAGAGGAAGAAAAAACCAAGAAGAAACAGAAAAGAAAAGAAAAAGAGGAAGAAAAAAACAAAAAGAAGGAAACAAGAAAACGAAGAAAGAAAAGAAAAGAGAGGAAGGAAAAAAACAAAAACAAAAAACAAGAAGGAAGGAAGGAAGGAAGAGGAAGGGGAAGAGGAAGGAAGAAAAAAACAAGGAAGGAAGGAAGGAAGGAGGGGAAGAGGAAGGCAAGAAAGAAAAAAAAGGAAGGAAGGAAGAAAGGAGGGGAAGAGGAGAGGGGAAAGGTAAAGGGCATTATATTGTTAAAAGGAACGCAGGAGGGATGCCAAGGGTGTGATTAATGTGATCCCAATGAATGTTTAACTGAATTTAATTAGGAATGAGATGCCAGATGCAGATTTCGAAAGACGGGAAGGAGGGAGAAGGAGAGGGAGGGAGAGAGAGAAGGAGAGGGAGGAGAGGGAGAGGGAGAGAGAGGAAGGGGAAGGAGAGGGGGGGGGAAGAAGAAGGAGAAGGGGGGGAGGGGAGAGGGGGGGAAGAAGGAGAAAAGGAGGGGGAAGAGGAGAAGGAGAAGGAGAAGGAGAAGGAGAAAGGAGAAAGGAGAAAGGAGAAGGAGAAGGAGAAGGAGAAGGAGAAGGAGAAGGAGAAGGAGACAGACAGACAGACAGACAGACAGACAGACAGACAGACAGACAGACAGACAGACAGACAGACAGACAGACAGACAGACAGCCAGCCAGCCTCCGCCCACCCTCTGTTTGGGCGTGGCAGCGGGACGCCTCCGCCCAACAGCTGATGAGACATCTACCCGTCCGTCCCATTCGCTCCTATATCAACTACCTTCGCGGTGGCAACACTTACGCCCCTCCACCTCTCTCCTCCTTCCTCCTCTTTCTTTCCTTCTTCTTCCATTTCCTCCTCCTCCTCTTTCTTTCTTTCCCTCTTCTTCCATTTCCTCCTCCTCCTCCTTTCTTTCCCTCTTCTTCCATTTCCTCCTCCTCCTCCTTCTTTCTTTCCCTCTTCTTCCATCTCCTCCTCCTCCTCCTTCTTTCCTCCCTCTTCTCCCATCTCCTTCTCCTCTTCTTTCTAAAGCCTTCCCCCCCTCCTCCTCTCTCCCTGTCCCCCTGTTTCCTCCTCTTCCTTTTCCTCTTCCTCCTCTCCACCTGTTTCCTCCTCTTCTTCTCCTCTTCCTCCTCCCCTCCTCCCCTTCCCTCTCATCCATTTCCCCCTCCTTCTCCTTCCCCTCCCTCTCCTCCTTCCCTTTCCTTTTCCTTTTATCCCTCCGCTCTCTCCCTGTCCCCTCTCCTTCCCTTCCCCCTCCCCCTCCCCCTCCCTTCCCTCCCCCTTCCCCCCTTCTCCCCCTACCTCTCCTTTCCTTTTATCCCCCTCCCATTCTTTCCCCTCCCTCAATTACTTTTATCCTCCCCCCCCCTTCCCCCTTCCTCTCCACCTTCCCCCTCCCCTCCACCCCCTTCCCCACCATATCCCGCTATCTCAACCTTTCCCTCTCCCCAACTCGACCTTATCTCGAAGACCCCCTCCCCCTCCCCCCCGGCAGCCGCGTCCCCCCCCCCCCCGGCAGCCAGCGTCCCTCCCCGCCCTCCTCTTGCAATCGTGATTCGTGGGCGGTGATTCGGTGGGCGCGCGTGCGGTGGGGTTGCAGGCGTGGGCGTGAGTGCAACGGATCGGGCGTGTCTGTGCGAGGGCGGAGGGTGAGGAGGCTGGGCGCTTCTTGGTCGTCATCATCATCATCATCATCGTTATCGTCATCGTCATTATCATTATCATCATTATTCTTATCATTATCATTATTCTTAT
>NC_091582.1:14831378-14838878 GCF_042767895.1 Penaeus vannamei | reverse complement strand
CTCATTCTCTCCTGTTCTTTCTTTCTTTCTTTTTTCTTAATCCTCTCCTTCTCTCCTGTTCTTTCTTTCTTTATTGTTTTGCATTCATTCCTCCTTTCTCTTCTTTCCTTTTTCCTATTCCTCTCCTTCTCTCCTTCTTTTCTTTCTTTCTTTTCCTTATTCATCTCCTTCTCTCCTTCTTTTCTTTCTTTCTTTTTGTTTTGCATTCATTCCTTCTTTCTCTTCTTTCCTTTTTCTTATTCCTCTCCTTCTCTCCTTCTTTTCTTTCTTTCTTTTTCCTTATTCCTCTCCTTCTCTCCTTCTTTTCTTTCTTTCTTTCTTTCTTTTTGTTTTGCATTCATTCCTCCTTTTTCTTCTTTCCTTTTTCCTATTGCTCTCCTTCTCTCCTTCTTTTCTTTCTTTCTTTTTCCTTATTCCTCTCCTTCTCTCCTTCTTTTCTTTCTTTCTTTCTTTCTTTTTGTTTTGCATTCATTCCTTCTTTCTCTTCTTTCCTTTTTCTTATTCCTCTCCTTCTCTCCTTCTTTTCTTTCTTTCTTTTTTCTTAATCCTCCCCTTCTCTCCTTCATTTCCTTCTTTCTTTCTTTATTGTTTTGCATTCATTCCTCCTTTCTCTTCTTTCCTTTTTCCTATTCCTCTCCTTCTCTCCTCCTTTTCTTTCTTTCTTTCTTATTCATCTCCTTCTCTCCTTCTTTTCTTTCTTTTCTTTCTTTCTTTCTTTATTGTTTATTTTTGCATTCATTCCTTCTTTCTCTTCTTTCCTTTTTCCTATTCCTCTCCTTCTCTCCTTCTTTTCTTTCTTTCTTTCTTATTCCTCTCCTTCTCTCCTTCGTTTCTCTCTTTCTTTCTTTCTTTTTGTTTTGCATTCATTCCTTCTTTCTCTTCTTTCCATTTTCCTATTCCTCTCCTTCTCTCCTTCATTTCCTTCCTTCTTTCTTTTCTTTCTCTCTCTCTTTATTGTTTATTTTTGCATTCATTTCTGTGCGATTTATTTTGAATATTTACACTCCCCAGCAGTCATTAGGCGCCCTGTTTTCGGCCTCGCGAACTCTCAAATATTTGAGGACCGCGAGATCGGGTGAGAGGGAAGGGAGGGAAGGGAGAGAGGGAAGGGAAGGGGAAGGAAGAGAGGAAGGAGGAGGGAGGGAAGGGAAGGGAGAGAGGGATGGAAGGGAGGGGAAGGGAGGGAGATGGAGGGAGGGAGAGAAGGGAGGGTAGAGGGAAGGGGAGGGTGAGAGGGAGGGAGAGAGGGAAGGGAGGGAGGGAGGGAGGGTAAGGAGAGGGTGGGGAGGGAAGGGGGAGGGAAGGGGAGGGAGGAGAGGAGAAGGAGAGGGAAGGGAGGTGAGAGGGAAGGAGGGTGAGAAGGAGGGAAGGGAGGGAGGGAGGGAAGGGAGGGAAAGGGGGAAGGGAGGAGGAGGAGGGATGGGGGAGGAGGGAGGGTGAGAGGGAAGGAGGGAGGGAGGGTGAGAGGGAGGGAGGGAGGGAAGGGAGGGAGGGGGAGGGAAGGGAGGGAAGGAGGGTGAGAGGGAGGGAAATGGGAGGGAGGAGGGAGGGTGAGAAGGTGAGAGGGAAGGAGGAAGGGAGGGTAAGAGGGAAGGAGGAGGGAGGAAGGGAAGGGAGGAAGGGAGGGAGGGAAGGTAGGGTGGAAGGGAGGAGGGAGGGAAGGAGGATGAGAGGGAGGGTGAGAGAGTGAAGGGTGAGAGGGAGGGAGGGGGGAGGTGAGAGGGAGAGGGAGGGATGGAGGGGAAGGTGAGAGGGAGGGAGGGAAGGGGGTGAAAGGGAGGGAGGGTGAGAGGATGAGAGGGAAGGAGGAGGAGGGAAGGGAAGGGAGGGAGGAGGAGGGAGAGGGTAGGAGGGAGGAGGGAGGGTGAAAGGACGCGAAATATGAAATACCCAGGGATTCCAGGCTGGAGGAAGGGGGAGGGAGGGAGAGAGGGACAGTGAGAGAGAGAGGCAGAGAGAAAGAGAGAGAGTCTAAAACAGACGGATAGACAAATAGAGACAGAGACAGATATGTATATGTATATATATATATATATATATATATATAGAGAGAGAGAGAGAGAGAGAGAGAGAGAGAGAGAGAGAGAGAGAGAGAGAGAGAGAGAGAGAGAGAGACAGACAGACAGACAGACAGACAGACAGACAGACAGACAGACAGACAGACAGACAGACAGACAGACAGACAGACAGACAGACAGACAGACAGACAGACAGACAGACAGGCAGGCAGGCAGACAGACAGACAGACAGACAGAGTACATCTTTCTGTGTGTACATTAATTCTCGGACACGTGTGTACGTATTTGATACGCTATTGTTAACTAGTTACACAGTATATATATTTTCTAAATTCTTTTAATCATCTCCGAAATTGAGCTCACGATCTCACGCAAATATACAAAATATACAACTTAAAAAATGTATTACTTTCTTTACAATTACAAGTGTACACTCTAAGTACACTTTTTAACTGTACTGATTTTAGTATTTTTGTGAGGATGTAGTTTCGCGAAGACTGGAGCGCAAGACAGGAAATTAAACGGTTAAATTTATTCGCAAAAATATCTGCGAATTTTCTCACTTGCAGTCCTCAGTCCCGCTCCTTATATTAATGCCGTGTTATCTGGGTATTCAAATTTATTGTTATGGACTTCCTTTTCTAGTCTTAATTCGCGCGGGGTTTTTGCGCTCTCTCTTTGTTTCTTTATTCTTCTCTTTTCCTGTTCTTTCGTTTTCCGTTCGTCTTTTTTTCAGCTTTTTTTTCTCTCTTTTCATTATCCTTTTCTTTCTCCTTTGTTATCGCTGGTGCTTTATTCCCCTTCTTCCCCCTTTCTGTCGCTTGCTACTTTCTTCCTTACTCGCTGTATCCTTCCTCAGTTTCTCCCTCCCTCCTCATTCCCTTCCTCCGATCACCTCTTTCCTCCCTTCCCCCTCCCTCTTCCATCTCTTTCCTCCCCTCTCATCCCTATTTTCCCTCCTTCCCTCCATCTCTCCCTATTCTCCCTCCTTCCTTCCTCTCCTCTCCCTCCTCCTCCCCTCTCTCGCTCCTTCCTTCTTAATTTCCTCCGTCCCTCCTTCTTTCTTTCCCTCCCTCCTTCCTTCCTTCATTCCCTCCTTCCTTCTTTCCTTCCCTCCCTCCATCCTTCTTTCCCTTCTTCTCTCCCTCCCATCTTCCCTCCATTCCTTCTCCTTCCCTCACCTCTCGTCCCTCTTCTCCATTCCCCTTCCGCGCGCCTTCCGTTCTCTGCCTCCCTCTTCGATGCCAATTTATTTTTACCTTCTTTCTCACGCTATTCATGTCTCCTGACGTCTATTGTCACCTCCTCTCCGATCTTTATTGCTTCCTTTCTCTTCGTCCTCCTCCCTTTCGTTTTCGCGTTTCCTGTCTTTCTTTCGCTTTCTTTGCCTCCTCGTCTCTCTCTCTCTCTCTCTCTCTCTCTCTCTCTCTCTCTCTCTCTCTCTCTCTCTCTCTCTCTCTCTCTCTCTCTCTCTCTCTCTCTCTCTCTCTCTCTCTCCTCCCTCTGCCCCTCCATCTCTCCTTCCCCTCCCATCCTCCCTTCTCCCTCACCCCCTCCCTCTCCCTCACCACCTCCCTCCTCCCCCTTCTCCTTCCCCTCCCATCCTCCCTCCTCTCCCTCACCCCCTCCTTCCCCTCACCCCCTCCCCTCCTCCCCTCCATCTTTCTCTCCCTTCCCTCCACCACCTCTCTCACCCTCCTCCCATCCTCCCCCTCTCCCTCACCTCCACCCTCCCTCCTCCTCCCTCTATCCTTCCTCCTCCCTCACCCCTCTCTCACCCCCTCCATCCCTCTCTCCACCCCTCCCATCCTCCCCTTCTCCCTCACCCTTACCCCCTCCTCCTTCCACCCCTGCCATCCTCCCTTCTCCCTCCACCCCCTCACCCCTCCCTCCACCCCTCTCCCCCCTCCTCCCCCCTCTTTCTACCTGGCCCACTGAAGCGCTGAAGGTGCCTGTTATATGAAGCAGAAATGACATCTTTTCGCCTCAGTTGCTTTCGGGGCGGAATCTGTTGCGTTTTCTATTCATCTTTTTATTCGGATTTTATGGCATTTTTTTTTTTTTTTTTTAAGATTCCTTCTCGTTATTGTTTAGTTCGTTTCGATCTTTCTTTCTGTGTCTCTTTGTTTGTTTGTCTGTTTTTTAACGTTTTTTTTTTTTTTAGTTTTTTTTTTTGGCTTTGTTTTGTGTGTCCTTTTTCTTCTTCCTTCGTCTGTCGTCTCTCTTTTCAACTCATTTCATCTCATCTTATCTCAACTTTTATCGTTTCCTCTTCTTCTCCCCGTACTTTTTTTCTCTTCTTCCTCTTCTCCTTCATCCCCCTTTATCTACGGTTATCAATATTCTTTCTTCTTCCTTCCCTTTCCTCGTCCTATAATTCCGTGATTTTATTATCTTATGGCTCCTACATCCCCGTTTCCTTTATTCTCGCATTCTTCCTTTCTCTACTATTATTCATGTCGTTGTCCTTTCTCCCTTTTCTTCTCTCTCTTCCTGCACGAACTTTTTTTTTTTTTTTTTAATCTAATTCAGTCTTTTATCTCTTTTCCTTTTCCTTTTCACCTACTTCTCCTTCCTTCTTCCTACGCCTTCTCTTCCTCCTTCGCCTTCTCTTCCTCCTACTCCTCTTCCTTCTCTTATTCCTCCTTCCTTCCTCCTCTTCCTTATTAATCCTCCTCCCCTCCTCCTCCTCCTCCCCTCCTCCTCCTCCTCCTCCCTCCCCCTCCTCCTCCTCCCCACACCTCCCTATCCCTCCCCCTGCTCCTCCTCCTCCTCCTTCCCCTTCCTCCTCCTCTTCCTTCCTCTGCTCCTCCTCCTCCTCCTTCCCCTCCTCCTCCTCCTCCTCCTCCTCCTCCTTCCTCTTCTTCTTCCTCCTCCTCCTCCTCCCTCCTCCTCCCTTCCCTCCTCCTCCTCCCTCCTCCTCCTCCTCCTCCTCCTCCCCCTCCTCCTTCCTTCCCTTCCTCCTCCTCCTCCTCCTCCTCCTCCTCTCCTGCATCCCCTAAGGCTTTCATCTGCACACACACCCTCACCCTTCCCTACCCCCCCTCACCTTATTTACACCAATTAACAAAAAATAAATAAATAAATAAAAAAATAAAAAACAAACAAAAAACAAATACACAACCACGGAAAACCCAACGCGATTTTCCTAAGGTCGTACTCGAATCCCCCCCCCCCTCCGAATGTCCTCGAGGTGGACCTCCAAGCTGCTGCTCCTCCAAGCTGTTCCTCCAGATGATGAAGAGCAAACAGGCCGAGTGGAGGGTTAGGTCGCCCTCCGACAAGACAAACCCTGAGCTCCTTGTTTGTTTGTTTGAGATCTGTTTGTTTGTTTGTCTGTCTGTCTGTATTTCTCTGTTTGTTTGTCTGCTTGTTTACTTGTCATCTTTCTCTGGCTATCTGTCTATGTTTCTTTCTGTCTGTGTATCTGTCTATCCTCTCTCTCTCTTTCGTTCTCGCTTTCTCTTTCTGTCTCTCTGTCTGTCTGTCTGTCTGTCTCTCTCTCTCTCTCTTTCTGTCTCTGTCTCTGTCTCTCTCTCTCTCTCTCTCTCTCTCTCTCTCTCTTTCTCTCTCTCTCTCTCTCTCTCTCTCTCTCTCTCTCTCTCTCTCTCGCTCTCTCTCTCGCTCTCTCTCTCTCTCTCTCTCTCTCTCTCTCCCTCCCTCTCTCTCTCTCCATCATCATCACCACCCCCCCATTTTTTTCTTTTCTCTTACTTTTCTTTTCTTTTATTTTGTTTTATTTTACGTTCTTGTTTTCCTTTCGTCCCAGCACTGGCTTGACTTCTATTGTCTGGACTTGCTTTTTTTTGTCTATTTTCGCGGACTCTGAGCTTGGTATCTGATTCCTTTGAACTTGCCCTTTTTCGATCTTCAGGCTTGACTTCGGCTGGGTTGCTTTTGCGCGCCTCTGTGATTTGGTTGGGGTTTCGTGGCTTGGTTTAAGGGGGTTTGTTTTGCTTGTCGGGTTCGGTTTGGTTCTGTTTTTGTGTTTGTTTGTTTGTTTGTTTGTCTCGCTTTCTCGCTTTCTTTTTCTGTGTTTCTCTCTGTCTGTCTGTCTGTCTGTTTGTCTGCCTCTCTTTCTCTCTCTCTTTCTCTTTCTCTTTCTCTTTCTCTTTCTTTCTCTTTCTCTTTCTCTTTCTCTTTCTCTTTCTCTTTCTCTTTCTCTTTCTCTCTCTCTCTCTCTCTCTCTCTCTCTCTCTCTCTCTCTCTCTCTCTCTCTCTCTCTCTCTCCCTCTCTCCCTCTCTCCCTCTCTTCCTCTCCTTCTCCCCCCCCTCTCCCTCTCCCTTTTCCTATCTCTCTCTCCCTCTTTCTCTCTCTCATGTGACATCCTCTACTTGGTATTCCTTCCTCTCCTGTGGGATGCTGGGAATCGCTGGTAAAGAGATAGAGGGAGGGAGGAGGAGGGGCATAGGAGGGGAGAGAGGAGGAGGGAAAGGAGAGAGGGGAGAGGAGGAGAGGGGAGAAGAAGAGGGAGGAGGGGAGAGGAGGAGAGGAGGAGAGGAAGAAGGGAGGAGGAGGAGGGGAGAGGAGGAGAGGGGAGAGGGGAGGAAGGGAGAAGGAGGGGAGAGGGTAGAGGAGGAGAGGAGGAGAGGAGAGGGGAAGGGAAGAGGGAGAAGAGGGAGCAGGAGAGGATGGGAGAGGAGAGGGGAGATGAGCTATATCACATGTGGGGACGATTTTATAAAGTTGGTGTTTTGTCTTGGGAATGTAAGTTCATGTGATTTTTTTTCTCCGTTTTATTTTTATGATTTTTGGATGCGCGGGGGGGGGGGCGGAGTGTTGTTATTACTTTTAGTATCTTTATTGTTACTGTTTTTATCATTATTGGCATTGTTGCTATTGCTGTTATTCTTATCATCATTATTATTATTATTATTATTATTATTATTATGACTAGTAGTACTACTTGTAGTAGTAGTATCAATATTATCAATGTTATTATTATCATTATCATTATTATTATTACTATTATCATTACTATTATTACCTTTATAATTTCTATTATCATGATTAGTATAATTATTCTCTCTCTCTCTCTCTCTCTCTCTCTCTCTCTCTCTCTCTCTCTCTCTCTATCTCTCTCTCTATGGTGATCTCTTATCATTATCTCTTATCTCTCTCCATTATCATTCTCTCTTATCATAATTGCTATTACTATCTCTCTCTCTCTCTCTCTCTCTCTCTCTCTCTCTCTCTCTCTCTCTCTCTCTCTCTCTCTCTCTCTCTCTCTCTCTCTCTCTCTCTCTCTCTCTCTCTCTCTCTCTCTCTCTCTCTCTCTCTCTCTCTCTCTCTCTCTTCCTTCTCTCCCTCCCTCCTTCCTTTCAAGTGTTTATATTCCTAATTATTAGAATGCTCTTGAGTAATCCCCCCCCTTCTTTTTTTATCAATTTCCTCCTCTTTTCCTTTTTTTCTCTCTCTTCATCTTTTTTTTTTTATCATTAATGTTGCAAATGATGTTGATTTTGAATGATCGAGCGAAGT
>NC_091582.1:14826378-14828878 GCF_042767895.1 Penaeus vannamei | reverse complement strand
TCCCTCCCTCCCTCCCTCCCTCCCTTCCCCCTTCCTCCCTCCTCCCTTCCCCCTTCCCTCCCTCCCTTCCCTCCCTCCCTCCCTCCCTTCCCACCCTCCGTCCCTCCCTCACGTCCCTCCATCACCTCCCTCCCTCCCTCCACCCTTCCCTCCCTCCCTCCTTCCCTTCTTGCCGTAGTAAAAATAAAATAAATCTGAACCATCATCGCCTCAATCATCGCCATATCATTCATCATCATTTCATCATTTAAACATCATCATTGCATCAAATATGTTTATAAAATAAATAATAAATAAATAAATAAAATAAATATCATAAAAAAATAAATTTTAAATAAAATAAATAAAAATAGGTACAAATTAAAATAAGATAAATAAAATAAAATGTGTTAAATAATAATAATAAATAAAAATAAAATAAATAAAAGTAAATAAAGTCATAATATCATTATCATCATTCATCATCATCATCATTTTAAAAAATAAATAGTAAATAATCTTCATCATCATCATTAAAATAAATATAAATGGTATAGGTCCCATCTGGTCATCATCATCACGTAACATATCATCATCATCATCATCATCATCATCAAATATCATCATCGTAATAAAAATAAATCATCATCATCATTTAAATCATCATCATCATTACAAAGTCATCTGCGTCATCATCATCATAATCATCTCATCATCATCTTCATCATCATTATCATCATCATCGCCATCATCATCATCATCATCATCATCATCGCCCATCATCATCATTATCATCCTCCTCGGCCGTCCTCCGTCCTCCTCCTCTATCCTCTTATCATCATCCTCATCATCATTATCATCCTCGTCCTCCTCCTCCTCCATCATCATCATCCTCCATCCTTCCCTCCTCCTCTGCCTTCTAAATCCCTCCGTCCTCCTCCTCTATCCCCCTCTCTTCCTCCTCCCTCCTCCTCCTCCTTCACTCCTCACCCCGTCCTCCTCCTCCTCCTCCTCCATCCGCTCCTCCTCATTGCCTCCTCCCTCCTCCTTCAATCCATCCATCCCTCCCTCCTCTCCTCCCCCTCTCTCCCTCCCTCCCCTCCCTCCCTCCTCCCCTTCCCTCCCTCCCTCCATCCCTCCCTCCCTCCCCTCCCCCTCCTCCCTCCTTCCGTCCCTCCCTCCCTCCCTTCCATCCCACTCCCCATCCCTCTCCCTCCCTATCCCCCTCCCTCCCTCCCTCCCCCCTCCCTCCTCCCTCCCCTCCCTCCCTCCCTCCCTCCCTCCCTCCCTCCCTCCCTCCCTCCTCCCTCTCCCTTCCTCCCTCCCTCCCTTCCATCCCTCCATCCCTCCCTCCCTCCTATCCCCTCCCCCTCCCTCCCTCCCTCCTCCCTGCCTTCTCCCTCCCTCCCATCCTCCTCCCTCCCCTCCCTCCTCCCTCCCTCCCTCCCTCCTTCCCTCCCTCCCTCCCTCCCTTCCATCCCTCCCATCTCCCTCCCTCCTATCCCCCTCTCTCCCTCCCCCTCCCCTCCCTCCCTCCCTTCCCTCCCTCCCTCCCATCCCTCCCTCCTCCCCCATACCCTCCCTCCTTCCTCCCTCCCTCCTCCCCCTCCTCCTCCCTCCATCCCTCCCCTTCCCTCCCTCCTCCCTCCCCCACCTATCCCTCCCTTCCCTCCCTCCCTCCCTCCCTCCCTCAGGTGTCTTGGGAAGATTGGCCCGGATCTTTTACCAAAGTTTCCCTAAGTTGACGCGACTCCATGATTCTCGGTCCTTCGGGGTGTCTCTCCCTTTCTTGCGCTCGTCTCTTCGCCTTTTTTTTTCCCTCTCTCTCTCCCTTTTTCTTTCTCTTTGGTCGTCTCTTTTTTTCGCTTTTTTTTTCTCTCTCCCTTTTTCTTTCTCTTTGGATCTCTGTCTTTCTTGATTTTTTTTTTTCTTGATTTTTTTTTTTATTCTCTGTCTCTATTTCTCTCTTTTTTTTTCTCTCTCTCTCTTTCTCTCTCTCTCTCTCTCTCTCTCTCTCTCTCTCTCTCTCTCTCTCTCTCTCTCTCTCTCTCTCTCTCTCTCTCTCTCTCTCTCTCTCTCTCTCTCTCTCTCTCTCTCTCTCTCTCTCTCTCTCTCTCTCTCTCTCTCTCTCTCGCTCTCTCTCTCTCTCTCTTTCTCTTCTCTCTCTTTGTCTGTCTGTCTGTCTGTATATCTATCTATTATATCTATCTATCTATCTATCTGTCTGTCTATTCATCTGCATTTTATCTATCTATCTATCTATCTATCTATGTCTATCCCTATCTCTATCTGTCTTTCTATCGTTCTACCAATCTATCTATCTATCTATATATTTATCTACCACTATCGATCAAACTCTCTTTTTCTGTCTGTATATTTGTACAGTTATTTTTTCGATCTATCCATCTACCTATACATCTTTCACACACATATATATGAATTATATATACATACATACATACATACATACATATATATATATATATATATATATATATATATATATATATATATATATGTA
>NC_091582.1:14808878-14813878 GCF_042767895.1 Penaeus vannamei | reverse complement strand
AGGGAAGGAGGGAGAGAGGAGAGGGGAGGAAGGAAGGGGAGAGGGAGCGGAAAAGGGGGAAAGAGGGAAGGAAGAAGGGGGAGGGCGAAAATGGGAGGTAAAGGAGGGGAAGAAGGAAGGAGGAGAGAGGGGAAAGAGGGAAAGTGAGGAGGGGAGACGGGTGAAAGAGGGGAGAAAGTAAGGGGAAAGGGGAGAATAAAAGGAGAAAAGAGGGAAAGAGAAAAGAGGAGAGGAGGGAGCGAGGAAGGAGGAGGACGTAGAAGCAAGCGAGGGGAAGGAGGAGGAGGAGGAGACTGCTAAGAAGGGCAAGGTGAGAGGGGAGAAAGGTGAAGGAAGGGAAGATGGAGGAGGGAGAAAAAGGGAAAGGGTGAAAAAAAGCGAGGAAGCAAAGAAGATAGCCAGGGGAAAAGAGGAAAGGAGACAGAGAAGAAGGACAATTAAAGAGAGAGAGGGGAGAACAAAATAAAGGGGAGAAGGGGAGGAAATAGGGGTTGAATAGGGGAGGAAGAGGAACAAGAAGAGAGGAGGGAGGTGAGAATAGAAGAAAGGGAAGAGGACTTAGAAAAGGATTGGAAGAGGGGAGGAAGAAGGACAAGAAGAGAAGGGAGAGGGGAGGAAGAAGGACAAGAAGAGAAGGGAGAGGGGAGGAAGAAGGACAAGAAGAGAAGGGAGAGGGGAGGAAGAAGGACAAGAAGAGAAGGGAGAGGGGAGGAAGAGGGGAGAAAGGCGCTGGTGTCGGCTATTGTATCCCCCCCCCCCCCGCTGTGTCCCCTCGATGCCCTCACGCTGGTCAGGTCACGTGGTGTCGTCTCTTTGAAGGTCGTGTATCGCTTTCTCTTTCTCTCTATTTTTACCTTTTCTTATTTTGTTTGTATTGTACCTTCTTTCTTTCTCATTTTTTCATTCTTTTTCTTGTACTTCTTTCTTATTTTTTCTTTTTCTTTTTTTACTTCTTTTCTTTTCTCTTTTCTTTTTTCTTTTTTCTTCTTTTGTTTTATTTTTCTTCTTTTTTTAGTTTTAGAAGGGGGGATGCGAGGGAGGGAGAGAGAGAGGTGAGGGAAAGGAAGGAGGGAGGGAGGGAGGAAAGGGAAAGGAGGGAGGGGAAGAGAGGGAGAGGAGAGGGAAAGGAGGGAGGGAGGGGAGGAGAGGGAGAAAGGAAGAGAGGGAGAGTAGAAGGAAGGGAAGGGAAAGAAGAAATGGAAAATGAGAGTATTCAATAGGCAGATTGATGGATAGATAGGTAGATAGATAGATAAATAGACAGATAGATAGATTGAGAGGCAGACTGAAAGCAGACCGATAGATACGTGTATTGAAGCTGAAATTGATACATTCATTATCTATTTTCTTATATATGTATTTCTTTCACTCTTTTATTTTTATCATATTTTATTATCCCTCTTTCGCTCCTCCTTACCTCCCTTTAAACCTACCATCCCCTCCTCTTCTTCTCTCTCCCCTCTCTCTCCCTCTCCCTCCTCCCACCCCACACCCTCCCTCCCCATCTTGCCCACCAACCCCCAACCCCGAAGTCGAAGCCGAGGTCAACTATCCCCCCCCCACGTATTCGAACACCTCCACTATCCTTTTAACCCCAACCCCGAAGTCGAAGCCGAAGTCAACAATTTTTCTCTCTCTCTCTTTCGCTCTCGCCCCATGCATTCGAACACCACCATCCTTTTACCCCCAACCCCGAAGTCGAAGCCGAAGTCAACAATCTTTTTTTTTCTCTCTCTCTCTCTCTCTCTCTCTCTCTCTCTCTCTCTCTCTCTCTCTCTCTCTCTCTCTCTCTCTCTCTCTCTCTCTCTCTCTCTCTCTTTCGCTCTCGCCCCATGCATTCGAACACCACCATCCTTTTACCCCCAACCCCGAAGTCGAAGCCGAAGTCAACAATCTTTTTTTTCTCTCTCTCTCGCCCCCACGCGTTCGGACACCCCCAATACCATTTAATCCCAGCTTTCAGTTCGTGGTTTTGTTCTGCGCGCTGTGTTCGGTCTAATGCCGCGGTGAATAACAACACAGGGGTAAATCTGAAAGGATTTTTACTTGTTACCGGCTTGGCTGCGTTCGTTTTGGATGTGCGGTTGTGGTTGTGGAAGTGTTGAGGTGTAGGTGTGGGAGGTGAAGGTTTTGAAGTGTAGTTGTGACTGAAGTGTATTTGTGATTGAAGTGATTGAAGTGTATTTGGGTTTGAAGTGTAGTTGGTTTTGAAGTGTTGGTTCTGAAGTGTAGTTGTGATTGAAGTGTAGTTGGTTTTGAAGTGTTGGTTTTGAAGTGTAGTTGGTTATGAAGTGTAGTTTAGTTTTATTATTTGTTTAAGTAGTTGTGTTTTTGAAGTGTACGTGAGTTTTGAGGTTGTAGTTGTTTCGAAGTGTGTTTGGTTTGGAGTGTATGTTTTGAAGTGTCGCTTTGAAGTGTTGTTGTTTTTAAAGTGTACTTGTTTTGAAGTATAATTGTGTCTTTGAAATGTACTTGGTTCTGAAGTGTTATGTTGAAGTGTGTTGATTGAGGGTGTAATTGTTTTGAAGTGTAGATGTTGTTGTTTTAAGTGTACTTGATAAAGGGTGTATATATGAGTTTATTTATTTATTATCATATTCTTACTTGCTTCATATGTACTCTGCTCTCTCTCTCTCTCTCTCTCTCTCTCTCTCTCTCTCTCTCTCTCTCTCTCTCTCTCTCTCTCTCTCTCTCTCTCTCTCTCTCTCTCTCTCTCTCTCTCTCTCTCTCTCTCTCTCTCTCTCTCTCTCTCTCTCTGTTTTATGTCTTCCTGGGTTTTTGAGTTTTGAATTTCGTCTGTGTTTTGTACTTGTTTTTTTTTGTTTGTTTGTTTGTTTGTTTTTGTGTGTGTGGCTTTTAACCTAGTTTTATTTGAATATATTTTGTGTTTTGTGATATTTTGTTTTTGTGTTTTAGTATTCTTTTTTATTATTATTTATTTATTTATTTCTGTCATGTTAATGAGATGCAGTTCATTTGTGGTTTGCGCAACAACTCAAAAAAAATATTCTCCCATTTATGTAAATGAAAATAAAACATTATAACAAAATAAAATCTAAATAGAAATTAATTTATTACAACATTACAATATAGCATATTTTGGCACAAAATATGAACTGAAGGAGGAGTGAGGGAAGAGAAGAGAAAAGAAGAGGAGAGGAGAGAAGGAAGAGGAGGAGAAGAAAAGAGAGAGAAAAAGAAAGATAGAGAAGATAAGAGAAAAGAAAGGAAGAAAAGAGATGAAAAAATAAGAGAGGAGAAGAGAAAGGAAGAGAGATAAGAAGGGAAAGGAAGAAAAGAAGAAAACAGAAGAGAAAGGAAGAAAAGAGAAGAGAGGGAGAGTGAATAAATGCAAAAAAATAAAATAAAAAATAGAGATACTTTTCCAAAAGTAAAACAGCAGAAACCTCGGTAGAATAGAGACGAAAAGGGAATAATTAAACCACCGCTAAAGAAGGAGAGAAAATGTAATTGGCACATTGTCTTAAAGATGAAAACGATAAGAATGATGATGATGATAAAAATATTGATAAAGATAATAATAACTGTAATGATAAGAATAATGATTATAATAATGGTGTTAATAGTAATAACAGAATAATGATGATATGAATAACGATAATGATAAAAATGATAAAGATAGTAGAGAAACAAGACAAGAAGAACAAGAAGAACACGAAAAAGAAAAATATAAAATCAATGAAAAAAAAATATGAAGAGAAAATACCAATTAATAAACTTTTTTCTTATTAAAAAAACACACATATATAAAGACAATTATTTTCAGATTGTATCTCTTTTAGAAGAAGAATTCTAATTGAGTAGAAAAGTGCAGTTGAAATTAATGATCAAAATGCGCTTTATGAAGAAAAAATAAATGATGGATAATTATGAACTTTTTTTTTTTTTTTTTGTCTTTTAATTTTTTTTTTTCTTTTATTTATCAGTTTTATCGAGATTGACGGTCGTTAATATTCAGTGGCTGCTACACTCTCTCTCTCTAATTATTATTTCTCTCTCTCTCTCTCTCTCTCTCTCTCTCTCTCTCTCTCTCTCTCTCTCTTTCTTCCTCTCTCTCTCTCTCTCTCTCTCTCTCTCTCTCTCTCTCTCTCTCTCTCTCTCTCTCTCTCTCTCTCTCTCTCTCTCTCTCTCTCTCTCTCTCTGTCTCTCTCTCTGTCTCTCTCTCTGTCTCTCTCTCTCTCTCTCTCTCTCTCTCTCTCTCTCTCTCTCTCTCTCTCTCTCTCTCTCTCTCTCTCTCTCTCTCTCTCTCTCTCTCTCTCTCTCTCTCTCCCTGCATCAGGAAGTTTACCCGCCTGCAAATTGCTATCAATTTCTACCGCCTGACACATCCCGCAGTTTAAAATCCTTAATCTTCCATTTCTGCTGGAACTCCTCTCGCTCTCTGTCTGTGTCTGTCTGTTTGTCGTCTGTCTCTTGGTCTGTATTGCTATTTTCCTCTTTCTCTTTATCTTTTATGGTCTTGTTTACTTTCTTACCTTTAGTCTGTCTCTGTCTCTCTCTCTCTGCTTCTCTCTGTCTCTCTGCTTCTCTTTCTCTCTATCTATCTATCTATCTATCTTACTCTCATCCTTTCTCTTTCCTTCTTTTCCCCTTTCATCCTCTCCCTCCCCATCCCCTCTCTCCCTATCCTTCCTCCTCCCCCTCTATTTCTCCCTCCTCCTCTTTCCCAACCCTATCTTACTTTCGAATCCCTCCCCCAACACCCCAACAACACCCCCACACACACACACACAAACCTTCCCCAACCTATCCTCCTCCCCTACCTGCTCCACTCCCACTATCCCCATCCCTCCCCCATCCCTCCCACCTGCTCCACTCCCCTTCTCCCCTCTTCCCCTCCCCCTCCCCCCATCCCCCTACCTGCTCCGCGCCACCCCCTCTCCCCCCTCCATGCCACCCCTCTCCCCTCTCCCCCTCTCCCTCTACCTGCTCCGCCACCCCTCTCTCCTACCCTTCACCCCCTTCCCCCCACCTCTCCG
>NC_091582.1:14788878-14803878 GCF_042767895.1 Penaeus vannamei | reverse complement strand
CTTTTTTTGTCATTCTGATTGTTTTTGTTTTGTTTTTTGTACTTTTCTTTTGCTCTCCTCTCTCTCTCTATCTATCACTATCTATTTATCTATTTATATATCTATCTATCTATCTAACTCTCTCTCTATGTATCTGTCTTTCTGTTTCTCTCTCTCTCTGTCTGTCTGTCTGTCTCTCTTTCTGTCTCTCTCTCTGTCTGTCTGTCTGTCTCTCTTTCTGTCTCTCTCTCTGTCTGTCTGTCTGTCTCTCTCTCTCTCTCTCTCTCTCCCTCCCTCCCTCGCCCCTCTCTCTCTCTCCCTCCTTCTCTCCTTCTCTCCCTCCCTCTCTCTCTCCCTCTCTCCCTCCTCTCCATCCCTCCTTCCTCCCTTCTCCCTCCTTCTCTCCATCCCTCCTCCCTCCTTCTCTCCCTCTCTCCTTCTTCCCTCCTTCCCTCGCCCCTTTTTCCCTTCCCATCATCATCATCATCTGGCAAAAGTTCAATTACCGGCCAAACCCCGCGAATAACCCATTAAACCATGCATTAAACCCTAATAAAACGGCGGAAAATCCATTAAAATGTCGCAAATCTCATCCTGGTCTCCGTTGCTGACCATTAACCATCGCGAATATTATCCATTAAATTGGCGAAGTGACAACTCTTTAAGCCTCGTTTTTTTTCTTGTTTTTTTTTGTTTCTATAATTTTTTTTAAAGTTCTTGTTTCTTTTTTTTTTCTTTTTTTTTTTAGGGTTCTCCGTTTTTTTTTTGTTTTTTTTTATGGATGTTTGGATTCTGTATTATTATTTCTTTCTCTCTCTCTCTCTCTCTCTCTCTCTCTCTCTCTCTCTCTCTCTCTCTCTCTCTCTCTCTCTCTCTCTCTCTCTCTCTCTCTCTCTCTCTCTCTCTCTCTCTCTCTCTCTCTCTCTCTCTCTCTCTCTCTCTCTCTCTCTCTCTCTCTCTCTCTCTCATTCGTCTCCCTCCCATTCGTCTCCTCCTTCTCCTCCTTCTTCCCTCCCATCCTTCATCCTTGCATTCTTTATCTCTCTCTTCCTCTCTCCCAGTCCCTCTCCCTTCCCTCCTTCTCTCCTTCCTCTATTTTTCCCTCCCCCTCTCTCTCTCTCTCTCTCTCTCTCTCTCTCTCTCTCTCTCTCTCTCTCTCTCTCTCTCTCTCTCTCTCTCTCTCTCTCTCTCTCTCTCTTACCATCTTCCTCCCTTCCTTCCCTCTCCTTCACCCTCTCCCTCATTCTCTTCCTTCCACCCTTCCCTCACCCTCTCCCTCTCCCTCTCCCTCACCCTCTCCCTCTCATCCTTCCTCATCCACCCTTCCCTCTCCCTTCGCCCGTATCCCCGCTCCTTCTCCCTTACCCTCTCCCTCTCCCTCCCATCCTTCCCTCTCCCTTCGCCCGTATCCTCGCTACCTCTCCCTTACCCAATAGGAAAGGGAAATCGTGCGGGTGTGAGTCCTTCCCCATGGTCGGCTGCTGTTGCTTGGGGAGCCTCGTTATAGGTATTGGTGACGGGTCGTGGCGGGCGGGGGTGGTGGGGGTGGTGGTGGGGAGGGGCGGAGGTGGTGGGGGTGGGGGTGGGGGTGGGGGTGGTGTTGGTGTTGGCGGTGGTGGTGGTGTGGGTGGTGGTGGTGGGGGGTGTTGGTGGGGGTGGTGGGGTTTTGGTGGAGGTGGAGGTGTTAGTGGGGGTGTGGGTGAGGGTAGGGATGGTGGTGGGGGTGGTGTTGGTGGTGAAGGTAGGGGTGGTGGTGGGGATGGCGGGGGTGGTGATGGTGTTGGTGTTGTTGTTGTTGTTGGTGATGTTGGTAGTGGTGGGGATGGTCGTGTTGGCGATGGTGGGGGTGGTGGTGTTGTTATTGTTGCTGTTGTTGCCGTCGTCTGTTTACGGTATTGAAATACGAAGGGTTATTTTTATTTATTTTGTGCTGCCCTTTTGTCTCCGCTTTGTTTGTTTGTATTTGCACAGATTCTCATTTGTTTCCCTCTATTTTCCCCTCTTACGCTGCATTTCCTCCTTCCGATCCCATTTATGTATTATGTCGAGAACTTTCGCCATTGCGGGATCTGACACAAAGACACCGAACCTTTGTCTGCGGCTCGGGTCTCTCTCGCTCTCTCTCTCTATCTATCTATCTATCTGTTTCTCTATCTCTCGCTCTCTATTTATCTATCTATCTATCTATCTCTTTCTCTCTCTCTCTCTCTATCTATCTATCTATCTATCTATCTGTCTATCTATCTGTGTTTCTCTCTCTCTCTCTGTCTCTCTATCTCTTCTTTCTTGCTCTCTCGCTCTCTCTCTCCCTCTCTCTCTCTCTCTCTTGCTCTCGCTTTCTCGCTCTCTCTCTATCTCTCTCTCTCGCTCTTGTTCTCGCTTTCTCGCTCTCTCTCTCTCTCTTTCTCTCTCTCTCTCTCTCTCTCTCTCTATCGATCTATCTATCTATTTCTCTCTCTCTTTCTCTCTCTATTTGTATATCTATCTATCCCAGTCTCTCTCTCTCTCTCTCTCTCTCTCTCTCTCTCCCTCCCTCTCTCTCTCTCTCTCTCTCTCTCTCTCTCTCTCTCTCTCTCTCTCTCTCTCTCTCTCTCTCTCTCTCTCTCTCTCTCTCTCTCTCTCTCCCCCCCTCAACTCCCCTCATACGGAACCACACGTCAGCAAACTGTCAGAACTGCCGTCAGCAGTGACAATAGTCAGCCAGCAAGAGCTTCTATGCCACCCTCAACCCCCCTCCCCTCCCCCATCCCCATTACCCCTCACCTCACCCCCTCCCCCCTCCTCCCCTCACGCGCACCCTCATCAGCCTCCCCTCTCATCCTTACTCTCCCTTACCTCCCCTTCGTTTGTTCCTATACTCCCTCCTCTCTCCCCCTCCCTCCTCTCTCCCTCCCTCTTCTCTCTCTCACTCCTTCCTACTCTCTCCCCTCCCTCCTCTCTCCCTCTCCCTACTCTCTCCCTCTCCATACTCCTCTCTCCCTCCCTACTCTCTCCCCCCTCCCTCCTCTCTCCCTCCCTCCTCTTCCCCCTCCCTCCTCTCTCCCCCTCCCTCCCCCTCCTCTCCCCCTTTCCCCCTCCTCTCCCTACTCCCTTACACCCCCCTTCCAAATTTTACCCCTACACCTCCACCCCCCCCCTTCCCTCCCCCTCCCTCTGATGAGATTACGGGCGTGATGAATGTGTGGGCGTGATAACTGTCCCTCTGTTTTTCCGCCTGGTTCTGGTGCCGCCCACGGGTTCTGTGACTCCGCCCATGCCAGGGGGTTGTTGACGGGGATGGATGCTTGTTTGTTTCTTTGTTTGTTTGTTTGTGTGTGTATGTGTTTGTTAGTTTGTGTTTGTGTAAGTATTTTTTGTGCTGTGTTGTGTGTCTGTGCTGTGTTTGTGTGTGTTTGTGCGTATTTGTGTGCGTTTTTGTGCTGTGTGTGTGTGTTCGCGTTGTGTGTCTATGTTGTGTAAATGTTCGTGTGTGTGTTTGTTTGTGTAAGTGTTTGTTTGTGTGTTTGTTTGTGAGTGTGCTTGTTTGTTATTGTTTGTGTAAGTTTTTGTGCTTTGTGTGTGTACGCGTTGTGTGTTTGTGTAAATGTGTGCGTATGTGCTTCTACATGCATATTTGTGTATGTGTGTTTGTGCGCGTATGTGTGTGCATTCGATTCTTCGCTTATTCGTCGTGTGTGCATTCCCTTATATGGCATTCTCTCGGCCTCGTGTAGAATTAACTGAAGCAAATAGATAAAGAGGAAAGTAAGTCTATTGGATCTGCACCAAGAAACAGGGTGTAGAACCGAGGGTAAATTCGCTACAGATTTGTCTTCCTTTTTTCTTGTCATTTCTCTCTCTCTCTCTCCTTCTATTTCGTCTTTCGTTATCTGGTTGTCTCTCTGTCTCTCTCTCTCTCTCTTTCTCGCTCTCTCTGTCTCTCTCTCTCTCTCTTTCTTTCTCTCTCTCTCTCTCTCTCTCTCTCTCTCTCTCTCTCTCTCTCTCTCTCGCTCTCTCTCTCTCTCGCTCTCTCTCTCTCTATCTATCTATCTATCTCTCTCTCTCTCTTTCTCTCTCTCTCTCTCTCTCTTTACTCCACCTCTTCCTTTCTCTCCCTTTTCCTCCTTTTCCTCCCTCTCCTCCCTCACCTCTCTCTCCCCTCCTCTCTCCCTTCTCCCCTACCTCCCTTCCTCCTTCCTCCCCCCACCCCCAACACCCCTTCATCCTCCCCACCCCATCTTTTATTCTTTTCCCCACCCGTCCTCCCCTCTACCCCCCGCCCCAGCGCTCGCCAGTTAATAACTCGAAACTTCTTCAACAAAACAAATTGATTGCATCTGAGCAACAATGACTTCTCTACGGTTTTATCCTGCCTCTGCAATCCTCTTCTCTCCTCCCCTCCCCCTCTCTCTTTCAGCCCCTCTCCCCTTCTTCCCCCCTCCCCCTATCCTCCTGCAGCCCCCCTCCCCCCTCTCTCTTCAGCCCTCCCCCTTCTCCCCCCCTTCCCCCATCCTCCTGCAGCCCTCCCCCTCCCCCCCATCTTCCTGCACCCCCCCTCCCCTTCCGTTCAGTCTCTGCAACCTCTCTCCCGCTTCTGGAAATTTTTCTGTTTTGGGGTAATTGCTTCTTTGCTTTGTTCTTCTTGTTTTGATTGTTCTCTCTTTCTTGTTGTTCTTCCTCCATCCTCTATCTCTTCTTTCTTTTCCACTTAGTTGTTCTCTGTTTTTCTCTTTTTTCTTCTTTTCGTCGTCGTCCTCTTCTTTATCTTTTTCTTTCTCCTCCTTCTTCTCCCTCACCTTCTCCTCCTCCCTCTCCTCCTCCTCCTCCTCCTTCCATCCCTCCCTTTATTTCCCTTTAACCTTCTCCTTTTCCTTTTCCTCCTCCTATTCTTCCTCATCCTTCTCCTTCTCCTGCTCCTCCTCCCTCTTCTTCCCTTCCTCCATTCTTCTCTGCCCCCTCCCTCCCCCCTCCCCCTCCTTCCCTCACACCTCTGGTACATCCGCCAATAAATATTAGGCTAAATGCGTTATGTTCCCTCTCTCTCTCCCCTCTTTCACCCCCTCCATCTCAGCATGTTCTTCACACCCCCGCCACTCCCCCTGCTGATTCTGCCCGCGCTAATCCTTCTTCTCCCCTTCCTCCCTCCACCCCCTTTCCTTCCTCTACCTCCCTCCCTCCCTTTCCCTGTATCCCATCCACCCACCATCCCCCTCTCCTAACCCCTCCCTCCTCCACTCCCCCAGTCCCCACCCCACCCCCTCCTCCACTCCCACCCCCTTCCTCCTCCTCCCCTTCCTCCCCTTAATCCCCCCCCATCCCCCACCACCACCCCTTAATGAAGCGTGAAGGATCGATTTTAATTAGCAAGGAAATCGCAACGGGTCAGCCACCCGCAAGCAGAGGGGAGAGGAGAGGGGAGGAGAAGAGGGGAGAGGAGAGAGGAGGAGAAGAGGGGAGTGGAGAGGGGAGGAGAAGAGGGGAGAGGAGAGGGGAGGAGAAGAGGGGAGAGGAGAGGGGGATGGAAGGGAGAGGAGAGGGGGATGGAAGGGAGAGGAGAGGGGAGGAGAAGAAGGGGAGAGGAGAGGGGGATGAAGGAGGAGAGAGGGGAGAGGAGAGGGGGAGAGAGAAGAGGGGAGAGGAGAGGGGGATGGAGAGAATGGAGGAGAGAGGAGAGGAGAGGTGGATGGAGGAAAAGGGGGAAGGAGAGGAGAAGAGGGAGAATGGAGGAGAGAGGAGGAGAAGAGGGAAATGGAGGCGAAGAGGGAGAATGGAAGAGAGGGAATAAGAAGAGGGAGATGAAGGAGAGGCGACCAGGCGAAAGGGGTCACAGGGCGTCAGTAGGGGGTCAGTGGGAGACCACAGGAGAGGGGGGGAGGGGGGTGGGGGTCAGGGGAAGGTGGTCAAGCCCCATCGATCACCATCCTTCACCACACACGTCACCACACTCGGCCATTGCTCTCTCTGGACGTCGCTCGAGCTGATGTCTGAGTTATTGTCTGTGTGATTTGGTGGCGTCGCCTTTATTTCATTTCTCGCTGTTCGGTTATTTGTTGATTTCTTTGTTGTTGTTGTTTTGTTTTTGTCTTTGTTTGTTCGGTTATTCATTGATTTCTTTGTTTTGTATTTGTCTTTGTTTGATTATTTATTTATTATTATTTTTTTTTTTTTGGGGGGGGTCTTTGGTTATTATTTCATCTCTCGCTGTTCGGTAATATATTGATTTCTTTGTTGTTGATGTTTTCTTTTGTCTTTGTTTGGTCAGTTATTTGTTGATTTCTTTGTTTTGTTTTTGTTTTTGTTTGATTATTATTATTTTTTTTTTTGGGGGCGAGTATTTGGTTATTATTTCATCTCTCGCTGTTCAGTTATTTATTGTTTTCTTTGTTTTGTGTTTGTTTTTGTTTGTTCAGTTTTTTATTGATTTCTTTGTTTTGTTTTTTTTTTGTTTGTTCAGTTATTTATTGATTTCTTTGTTTTGTTTTTGTCTTTGTTTATTCAGTTATTTATTGATTTCTTTGTTTTGTTTTTTGTTTTTGTTTGCTTGATTATTTATTGTTTTTTTTTTTTTGGTGGGGTGGTCTTTGGTTATTCTATAATTCATTGAGTTTTTATCTATTATCTCATAGTTCCTATCTTGTTGTCGTGATTAATCTATTTTTGCTGTATTGTTGTTTCCATTGTTATTGTTATTGTTGTAACTTTTATCATTATTATTATTACTATTATTATAATTATTATTATTACTATTATTATCATTATTATTATTATTATTATTATTATTATTATTATTATTGTTGTTGTTGCTGTTGTTGTTGTTGTTGTTGTTGTTGTTGTTGTTGTTGTTGTTTATCAACATCATCATCATTATCATCATCACTTTAATCATTATTACACTATATGCTTCTATTCCACAACATATTCACCACCAAATCTAACAACAGAACAACAAAACCTAAAAAAAAAAAAAAAAAAAAAAAAAAAAAAAAAAAAGATTCTAGTTAATTGGCAGAATCGCTTTCTCTTTGGGCTGAACGTAATAACAACCCCATTGAACGTTCAGCTACTCCCGGGAGCCAGAACAAAGGCGGGGGCATCATTTAGCAACAAGAACAGATTCATAACAACTACGTCAACAACACGGACGTCGCCACCATAATAAACAACAATGGTGTTTCTGTTATTGTGTTCAGCGACGGGTTTTGACAAATAAAATGGGGGTATTATTTTTAAGTGTCTCTCACTCTCTTTCTCTTTCTCTTTCTTTCTTTCTTTGTCTGTTTGTCTGTCTGACTGTCTGTCTCTCTTTCTCTTTCTTTCTTTCTCTGTCTGTCTGTCTGTCTGTCTCTCTCTCTTTCTCTCTCTCTCTCTCTCTCTCTTTCTCTTTCTCTGGCTGTCTTCTCTCTCTGTCTCTCTCTCTCTCTCTCTCTCTTTCTCTTTCTCTCTCTCTCTCTCTCTCTCTCTCTATCTCTCTTTCTCTCTCTCTCTCTCTCTCTCTCTCTCTTTCTCTCTTTCTCTCTCTCTCTCTCTCTCTCTCTCTCCTTCTCTCTCTCTCTCTCTCTCTTTCTCTCTCTCTCTCTCTCGCTCTCTCTTTCTGCTTCTCTATCTCTGTCTCTTTCTCTTTCTCTCTCGCTCTCTCTTTCTGCTTCTCTGTCTGTCTCTTTCTCTCTCTCACTCTCTCTCTCTCTCTATTTATCTCTCTCTCTCTCTTTCTCTTTCTCCCTCGCTCTCTCTCCCTTCTCCTTCTCTCTCCCCTCTCTCTCTCTCCCTCTCTTCTCCTTCTCCTTCTCCTCCCTCTCCCTCTCTCCCTCTCCCCTCTCCCTCTCCCTCTCCCTCTCCCTCTCTCTCTCCCTCTCCTTCTCTTTCTCTTCCTCTCTCTCTCTCTCTCCCTCTCTCTCTCTCTCTCTCCCTCTCCCTCTCCCTCTCCCTCTCCCTCTCCCTCTCCCTCTCCCTCTCCCTCTCCCTCTCCCTCTCCCTCCCCCCCTCCTCCTCCCCCCCCATTAACCCAAACACCTACACGGGTTAAAATTGACGCCTCTAACCACTTAGCAATTTTCGCCCCTATGCTAACGGGACGGAAGGCTTACGGAAGGCTGTTTCGAGGGCGGCGTTGAAATCCACTGCTGACGGCGCCCGAAAACGTGGAGGGTGGGGGGGGAGGGGGTCATGGAGGGGGGGAGTGTATAGTGGTGGGGATGGGGTTGGTGGAGGGGGGGGTGGGAGGGGGGGAGTATATAATGGTGGGGACGGGGTTGGTGGAGGAGGGGGTGGGAGGGTATAATGGTGGGGACGGGGTTGGTGGAGGAGGGGGGGAGTGTATAATGGTGGGGATGGGGTTGGTGGAGGAGGGGGTGGGAGGGGGTGGGAGGGAGGGGCGGGATTAATGGCGTAGGCCCGTGGGGATTAAAGGGTGTGAAACATCGTGATTGTGAACATTTGCGTGGGTGTGAGTGATTGCGGTGGGTGGGGGGAGGTGGGGGTGGAGGGGGAGGTGGGAAGGGAGGAAGTAGGGAGTAATGGATAAGGGGAGTAATGGATAAGGGGAGGAAAGGGAGGAGAGTGAAGGGAGAGTGGAAAAGGAAGGATAGGGGGGGAAGAAATCAGAGCGAGAGAGAGACAGACAGACAGACAGAAAGAGTGAGAAAAAGCGAGACAGAGAGAAAGAGAGAGTTAAAGCGACAAAAAGAGAAAGAGAGAGAGAGAGATCAAGAAATCCACACGAGAAGACGACAGAGATCCACGGTGTATATTTCCCCTCCCCCCCACCCCCTCCACCACCCCCACCACCACCCACACACTGGAACAACATACGGCAAAAGCGTGCCAGTTTTACTACCTAATAAGGCACGCTCTATTGCCATTAATTGACGTATGGGCGGGACTATTAGCCAATGGGCCTTTATATCTAAGAGGATCGAGGGGCGGGGGGGTGGGGGTTGTGGGGTGGGGGGATGGGGGAGATTTAACTGTGCTCAAGGGGCTGGATAAAAGGGGTGGATATATAAGGAGGGGGATGGGGGGGAGGGAGCGAGAGATTTAGCTGTGCCTAAGGGGGCTGGATTAAAGGGTGGATATATAAGGGTTTAATCAGGCTGCGTGGATGATCATGGCGGAGGGATATGGAGATTAGGAAAAGGATTAGGGATTTAGGATTAGGCCTGTGAATTTGGAGGAAATGTGGGATTAGGGAGTTAGGATTAGGCCTGTGAATTTGGAGGAAATGTGGGATTAGGGAGTTAGGATTAGGCCTGTGAATTTGGAGAAAATGTGGGATTAGGGAGTTAGGATTAGGCCTGTGAATTTGGAGGAAATGTGGGATTAGGGAGTTAGGATTAGGCCTGTGAATTTGGAGGAAATGTGGGATTAGGGAGTTAGGATTAGGCCTGTGAATTTGGAGGAAATGTGGGATTAGGGAGTTAGGATTAGGCCTGTGAATTTGGAGGAAATGTGGGATTAGGGAGTTAGGATTAGGCCTGTGAATTTGTAGGAAATGTGGGATTAGGGAGTTAGGATTAGGCCTGTGAATTTGGAGAAAACGTGGGATTAGGGAGTTAGGATTAGGCCTGTGAATTTGTAGGAAATGTATGTGTTTAGGGGAAGGAGAGGCGAGAGGAAGAGTTAGCAGAAGGTTTTAGGAAGGAAAAGGGAATCGTTTGAGCGAGCAGGGATTCCAGCAGCCATTTTGGGGGAACAGGGGGCTGAATCTCGGGTTTTCATTATAATTGGACAAGCAGGGGCGTCGTGCAGGCAATACATACCCCTCCCCCCCTCCCTTCCACCCCCTCTCCTTGTACCCCGCACCCCCTCCCCTTCCACCCCCTCGTACCCCTCACCACACGCCTACCCCCCCCCTTCCATCCCCTTTCCTTGTATCCGTAACCACCCCAACCAGCGTTCCCCCTTCCCTTCCCTCTCCTTGTACCCCTCCCCCCACCCGGCGCTTCCCCCTCCCCTTATACCCCTCCTTGTACCCCCCAACCAGCGCTACCCCTCCCTCCCCACCCCCCAACCAGCGCTCCCCCTCCCCTCCCCTCCCCCGACACTTCAGGAAGAACAGTTTCCGGCCGTCGAGAACATTCCACAGCACATTCCCCCGACGTTATGTGCGCCAGACTCATGTGTCCACGAGCTGCCTTCTCCCTCCCCCTCCCCACCTTCCCCTCCATATCCCCTTCCCCTCCCTCTGACTTCTGTCCTCTCCTCTTTCTGTCCTCTCCTGTTCCCTCTTCCTTTCTTCTTCTCTTCTCATTCCCTCGCCTCCTCCTCCCTCCACTTCCTCTCCCCCACCCCCACCCCTCTTCCCCTCCTCCCTCCTCCTCCACTTCCTCCCCTCTCTCCCCACCACCCCCTCTTCCCCTCGCCTCCTCCACCTCCACTTCCTCTCTCTCTCCACCACCACCCTCTCCACCTCTCTCCTCCCCTCTCCTCTCTCCTCCCCTTTCTCTCCCCATCCCCTCCTCTTCCCCTCGTCTCCTCTACCTCCACTTCCTCTCTCTCCGTCCTCTCTCCCCACCAACCCCCTCTCCACTCCTCCCTTCCTCCTCCTCCACTTCCTCTCTCTCCACCACCACCCTCTCCACCCCTCTCCTCCTCTCTCCCTCCCTCCCTCCCCACCCCTCCTCTTTCCCCACCAACCCCCTCTCCACCTCTCTCTCCCACTTCCTCCCTCCCTCCTCTCTCCTCCCCTCCCTCCCCACGCCCTCCTCTTTCCCCAACCCTGCCTCGCCCCCCCCCCAGCATAGCCTCCGTTTTCATATTGCATTTCGTGAAATCATATTATATTTCAGCCAATTTTCCAAAACCTTTTTTTTTAATATATATATTCAAGTGCGGCGAGAGAAACGGAGAGATGGGGAGGGAGAAAGAGAGAGGGGGAAAGGGGAGGGAGGGAGAGAGAGAGAGGGAAAGAGAGAGAGAGGGAAAGAGAGACAGACAGACAGACAGACAGACAGAGAGGAGCGAAGAGAGAGAGAAACAGAAAGAAACAGAGAGAAAGAGAGAGAGAGAGAGAGAAACAGAAAGAAATAGAGAGAGAGAAAGAAACAGAAAGAAACAGAGAGAGAGAGAATGAGAGAGAAACAAAGAAACAGAGAGAAACAGAAAGAAACAGAGAGAGAAACAGAAAGAAACAGAGAAATAGAAAGAAACAGAAAGAAACAGAGAGAGAGAGCGAGAGCCGTCCAGGTGGCAAAGATATTGATATATTCAACTGCAGAGTCGTAGTGTGTAAAATCCCTCGAGACAAGAAACAAAACCGAAGGGATTTTATCGGAAAAGTTTACCAATATGCGCCAAAGGTAGAGCCGCTGGTCTTGCCGCCTCCTTTTCCCGTCTCCCTCTTCCCCTTCTTCTTCCTTTTCGCTTTCTTCTTCTTCGTTGTCTTTCTTATTCTTCGTCTTTCTTCTTCGTTGTCTTTCTTATTCTTCGTCTTCTTCGTTGTCTTTCTTATTCTTCGTCTTTCTTCTTCGGCTTTCTTATTCTTAGTCTTTCTTCTTCGTCTCCTTATTCTTCGTCTTTCTTCTTCCTCTCCTTCTTCTTTGTCGTCATCTTCGTCTTCCCTTTCGCCTTCTTCAACTTCTTGCTTTTCTTCTTCTTACTCTTCCTCTTCTTTTTCTTCGCTTGCTTCTTCATCTTCTTTTTCTTTTTCTTCTTCTTACTTTTTTTTCTACTTCCCTTTCTCTCACTCTCTTCCTCCCACCCTCCCTCTTTCTCCTTTCCTCCTTCCCTCCCTCCCTCTTCTTCCTCTCCCTCTCCTCCCTCCCTTCCTCCTTCCCTCTCCTTCCCTCCCACTCCTCCTCTCCCTCCCTTCCCTCCCTCCTTCTCCTTCCCTCCCTCCCTCCCTTCCCTCCCTCTCCTTCCTCTCTTTCCCTCCTCCCTCCCTCTCTTTCCCTCCCTCTCCCTCTCCTCCTCTCCTTCCCTCTCCTCTCTTCCTCTCCCTCCCTCCCTCTCCTCCCTCCCTCTCGTTCCTCTCCCTCCTCCCTCTCCTCTCCTTCCCTCTTCCTCTCCTTTCCTCCTTCCCTCCTTCCCCTCCTCCTTCCCTCCCTCCTTCCCTTTCCTCCTTCCCCTCTTCTTCCTTCTCCCTCCTCTCCCTCCCTCTCCTTCCCTCCCTCCCTCCCTCCCTCTCCCTCCCTCCCTTCCTCTCCTTCCCTCCCTCTCACTCTCCGCTCCTTCCCTCCTTCCTCCCTCCCTCTCCCTCCCTCTCCCTCCCTCTCCTCCCTCCCTCCTTCCCTCCCTCTCCTTCCCTCCCTCCCTCCCTCTCTTCTTCTCCCTCTCCCTCCTCCCCCTCCCTCCCTCTCCCTCCCCCGCCCTTGCAACACGAAAGGCTAATACGCGAATCCCTCGGAAATCAACAGCCAGAGTTGCACATCACGGGCGCCGCTCTTCGATTCGGCTTGAAATCCTTCTCAGATTGAGGGCCGCGTGATTTCTTGGCGGTGGGCGGTGGGTGGTGGGTCTCCCCTCTCTTTTGACTCTTTCTCTTTGTTTTGACTCTTTCCCTCTCTTTTGACTCTTTCCCTCTCTTTTGACTCTTTCCCTCTCTTTTGACTCTTTCCCTCTCTTTTGACTCTTTCCTCTCTCTCCCTGACTCTTTCCCTCTCTTTGGACTCTTTCCCTCTCTCTTTGGACTCTTTCCCTCTTCCTTGGACTCTTTCCCTCCTCCTCCTTCCCTCCCTCCCTCTTTCCCTCTCCTTCCCTCCCTCTCCTCCTTCCCTCCTCTCCTTGACTCTTCCCTCTCTTTTGACTTTATCCTCTCTTTTGACTCTCTCCCTCTCTTTTGACTCTCTCCCTCTCTTTCCTCCCTCTCTCTCCTCTCCCTCTCTTTTGACTCTCTCCCTCCTTCTTTGACTCTTTCCCTCTCTTTTGACTCTTTCCCTCTCTGTTGGCTCTTTCCCTCTCTTTTGACTCTTTGCCTCTCTTTTGACTCTTTCCCTCTCTTTGGACTCTTTCCCTCTCTTTTGACTCTTTCCCTCTCTTTTGACTCTTTCCCTCTCTTTTGACTCTTTCCCTCTCTTTTGACTCTTTCCCTCTCTTTTGACTCTTTCCCTCTCTTTTGACTCTTTCCCTCTCTTTTGACTCTTTCCCTCTCTTTTGACTCTCTCCCTCTCTTTTGACTCTTTCCCTCTCTTTGTTTTTATCCTCTCTCCCGCTCTTGATTCTTTTAGCTTTTTCTCTCTGCTCCCTCTCTTATTTTCCTTTTCTTTTTTTTCTTCCTCTTTTGTTCTTATCTTCCCCTTCTTTCTAGTTTCAATTCCCTTTCTCCCTTCGTCTCTCTCTTCTCTTTTTCTCTCCTCTCTCTTCTCTTCTCTCTCTCTCTCTCCTCTCTCTCTCTCTCTTTCTTCTCTCTCTCATATTCTCTCTCTCTCTCTCTCTCTCTCTCTCTCTCTCTCTCTCTCTCTCTCTCTCTCTCTCTCTCTCTCTCTCTCTCTCTCTCTCTCTCTCTCTCTCTCTCTCTCTCCCTTTCTCTCTCTTTCCGTTTTCTGGCCACAGTCTAGCATATAAGAAAACAATAAATAAAAGAAAAAATAATATGGATCATGACTGACGTTCATTTTTTTTCAATATTTTTAGATCATTCTTATGTTATTATCGTTATTGATTCTTATTCCCGGAGTGAGGTATGGAAAGAGGAAGAACAGGAAAGAGGAAGGACGAAAGAGAAGATTTAGGAGGAGGAGAAGGAGAAAGGAAGAAGAGGGTAATGATAAAAATGAAAACGAAATAGAACAAAGAAGTTGAAGAAAAAAGGAGGAAGAAAGCGAGAGAGAGAGAGAGAGAGAGAGAGAGAGAGAGAGAGAGAGTGAGTGAGTGAGTGAGTGTGAGAGAGAGAGAGAGAGAGAAAGCGAGAGAGAGCGAGCGAGCGAGTGAGAGAGAGAGAGAGAGAGAGAGAGAGAGAGAGAGAGAGAGACAGAGCGAGCGAGAGATAACAAGCGATCGAGAGAGCGATCGAGAGAGCGAGCGAGAGAGAGAGAGAGAAAGAAAGAGAGAGAGACAGACAGACAGACAGAGAGAGAGAGAGAGAAAGAGTGAGAGAGCGAGCGAGCGAAAGAGAGAGAGAGAGAGAGAGAGCAAAAGAGAAAATGACGCAGAGGGTCAAGAACAAGAAAGAAGAGCAAAAGAAAGAGCAGGAGAAAGAGGGGAAGAAAGAGAAAATTGCTCCAAGGATAATGAACATGTTAAGCACGCTCCCACTTTGCTCGTAAGCGACCCTCGGCTCCCCCTTCCCCTCTCTCCCCTCCCCTTCCCCTCTCCTCTTTCTCCCCTTTCTCCCTTCCCTTTTCCCCTCTCCTCTGTCTCCCCTTCTCCCTTCCCCTTTCTCCCTCTCTCCTTTCCCTTTTCCCCTTTCTCCCTTCCCCTCTCTCCCCTCTCCCCTTCCCCTCTCTCCCCTCCCCTTTCCCCTCTCCTCCTCGTCCCCTTTTCCCTTCCCCTTTCCCTCATATCCCTCTCTTTCTCTTTCTCTGTTTCTTGTCGCTTCTCCGTTCCCCTCTCTTTTCTCACTCCCCCTTCTCTTCCCTAGTTCTCTCTCCTCCCCTCCCTTCCTCTCTTCCCCTCCCCTCTCTCCTCTCCCTCTTCTCTCTTCCTCCCTCCCTTTCCTTCTCTCCTCCCCTTCCCCTCCCCTCCATTCCCTTCTTTCTTTCTCCCACCCGCTCCCCTCATCCTCCCCCTACCCCCCTCTCCCCACCTCCCTTCCCCCTCCCTCCCTCCCCAGCCGAACCTCAACACGTCGTCCCGGATATTTAGTGTGGTCGTCGGCCGCCAGGGGGACAGAGCCATGGCGGTGGTGGACGTTACACTTCTTCGGCGCGGAGAGATGTCTCCATTCGGGGGATTTCTTGAAGGTCTTTTGGGGAGAGGGGGAGGATGGGGAGGGAGGAAAAAGGGTGGGGGAGGATGGGGAGGAAGGATGGGGAGGGAGGATAAAGGGTGGATGGGGAGGGGAGGGTGAGAGGGAAGGGGATGGGAAGGGGGAGAGGAGGGGAGAGGAAGGGGAAAGGGGAGAAGGTATTTTGGGGAGGAGAAGTGAGGAGGGGAGGGAGGAATAGGGTG
>NC_091582.1:14781378-14783878 GCF_042767895.1 Penaeus vannamei | reverse complement strand
AGAGACAGAGACAGAGACAGAGACAGAGACAGAGACAGAGACAGAGACAGAGAGAGAGAGAGAGAGAGAGAGAGAGAGACAGAGACAGAGACAGAGACAGAGACAAAGACAGGAGACAGAGACAGAGACAGAGACAGAGACAGAGACAGAGACAGAGACAGAGACAGAGACAGAGACAGAGACAGAGACAGAGACAGAGACAGAGACAGAGACAGAGACAGAGACAGAGACAGAGACAGAGACAGAGACAGAGACAGAGACAGAGACAGAGACAGAGACAGAGACAGAGACAGAGACAGAGACAGAGACAGAGACAGAGACAGAGACAGAGACAGAGACAGAGACAGAGACAGAGACAGAGACAGAGACAGAGACAGAGACAGAGACAGAGACAGAGACAGAGACAGAGACAGAGACAGAGACAGAGACAGAGACAGAGACAGAGACAGAGACAGAGACAGAGACAGAGACAGAGACAGAGACAGAGACAGAGACAGAGACAGAGACAGAGACAGAGACAGAGACAGAGACAGAGACAGAGACAGAGACAGAGACAGAGAGAGAGAGAGAGAGAGAGAGAGAGAGAGAGAGAGAGAGGGAAAGAGAGAGAAGAAAGAGAGCACATTTGGCACCACTGCAGAATTCAGAAATCGTAACCCCGAGAGTGTGAGAAAGAAAGAAAAAAAAAACATAAAACAATTAAATTAAAAGAAAAAAAATGAATTGTGACAGAGAGAGGAAAAGGAAAGAGAATTTCTAAAAAATAGGCATACCTGTAAAACGAAAAGAAAAAAAGAGAAAACGTTTTAGGAAGAAATGTAGTACGTTCGTAGCCCCTTTTCACGATGCGTCTTTGTTTACACGCCGTGACGTCACAGCGCGGGAAAATGGACCCGGCCGTTATCTTAAATGAACACTCAGAAACAACTGTATTGCAATCGACTAGTCAAAGCGTGCCAATATTTGCCAAGTCGCTCGCAAAATATCCGCGATTTCGGCCAAGTTGCGCCGTTATAAGCCGCGGCAGAAAGCTTAATCGTGACGTGAGGCGCAAACTTGGCCTCGCAGGACAACCCTGATATGCGGAGCCATCTTAACTCCGGGTTGTGTAGGAGAGGAGTACTGTGAGAGACACGGGGGGAAGGGGGGGGAGGGGAGGGGAGAGGAGTACTGTGAGAGGCACGGGGGGAGGGGGAGGGAGGGGGGAGGAGGGGAGGGGAGGGGAGGGAGAGAATGATATAGAAACAAAATATGTATAAAGAGAGAGTGTGTGTGCGTGTGTACATATATATATATATATATATATATATATATATATATATATATATATATATATATATATATATACATATATATATATATATATATATATATATATATATATATATATATATAAATATATATATATATATATATGTATATACATATGTATAATGCACACACACACACACACATACACACACACACACACACACACACACACACACATATATATATATATATATATATATATATATATATATATATATATATATATATATATATATATATATATATGTATATATATATATATATATATATATATATATATATATATATGTATATATATATATATATATATATATATATATATATATATATATATATATATATATATATATACATATGCAGATTTATTTATTTATTTATTCTATATGAAGGGACGGCATGTGAACAGAATATGTATCAACACGTCTCATATTTCGAAAAATTTTAAGACCTCTCCATTTCACTCGAGAGAAATATAGCCAGACACCAAACAGACAGCCAGTAAATCAGAGAGACAGACAGACAGACAGCCCCGCTGCCCCTACCCCCTGCTCCCTGTCCCCTACCCCCTACCCTCTGCCCCTTGCCCCCTGCCCATTAAAAACGCTCCCCCACCTAGAGAGACATCCCCCCCCTCCCCCCTCCATCGGCCAAATTCCATATATATAATGTTTCCCTTCCTCCCTTGCCCTCTTTTGCTCTCCTCCCTTAAAATATTCTCCCTCTCTTTCTTATCTTCCATTTCTTTAGATTCCATTGCCTGTTCTATTACCTATTATCTTTCAATCCTTCCCTTAATGTTCTTCCTCCTAGTTCCCTTTCCTTAAGATGTTACCTTCACCCCCCCCTCTGTTCCCCTCCCTTAAAATACTCCCCCTCCCCCTCTCCCTCTTGCTCCCTGTTATTTAATATTACCTTCCTATTCCTTTCTCTTTAGAATAACCCTTACCCGCCTCCTCTCCCTCCTTCCTCTTCCCTCCTTTCTTTCCCCTCTCCACTATCCTCTTCCTCCTTCTTCTTCTTCCCTCCCCCTCTCCCCTTAACCTCCTCCTTCCTTCTCCCTCCTCCACCCCCACCCCTTCCCCCTCCACTCTTTTTCACCATCCCAATCTTCAACCCTCCCCCCCTATTCCTCTCTCCCTCCTTCCCTCCACCTCCTCCTCTCCCTCCTCCCCCTCCCCCTTCCTCCCTC